>NC_054373.1:100153648-100453648 GCF_017654675.1 Xenopus laevis | reverse complement strand
TAATCACTGTTCTAGATACAAAAGCATATGTCAATATGTCTGCAATATCCTTCTCCTTATGTATTGGCAGTGCATGGATTGTTATCTGGCTGTCATTGGCCCTTGGATACTGCTACATAGTCTATAACAGCATGTACCTTTAGAATGTTGTACATACATCTGGAACCATTTTAATCAGTTTATGTAAAAGTATATTTTATGCACTGCCGCATTCTCTCGGGCACTGTTAATAAAAATGTATGGAACACTTTAATTGTTATTCTTAATGCAGCAACATAACAATATTAATAGTAATTATAATATTCATTATTCAACATATTTGCTTACAGCCCAAATGAAAGACGTGGCCACAGTGTAACATTCATCATATGACTGCTGTAGGTGAACAGATGTATAGAAGCCCTGGGGTACTGAAGAAAAAAAAAACCCTGAAGCTGCCCTATACTTCTGAATTTACATTTGCACAAGCTAGCTTCAGCTTGGGATTGCCTTGATTTCAACCCAGTCACTTTACTTGTGCCGTACTGTATGTGTCATATTATTTTCCTTTTAGCAGGAAATTCAATCCAAGACATTCTATTGACCGATTGCAAATGACTCTTGAACGGAATGAAGGTAGATCCGGTTTCTCAAGACTCTACTGCTCAGATCAGAGTTACAGTGGGCTTTGAAACACACCTTGTGGTTTATTGCTGATGATGAGGGGGGCAGAAATAATTCATGAAAACTCCACTTAAAGGTGCCGTTACTGTATTTTATCTTGTTGATATTAGCGTATCAAAAAATGGGCACAATGCAAAGTGATAGGGAAACACAATCAAATGTAATGATGAAAAATTAACAATCGTAACCTTTCACTGATACTCCTTTTCTGTAGCAATTCAGCATACTTTTTTGGTATGCTAGGTTGTTTTTTTTTTAAATGTTTTGATCCTGGGGCCATGAATACACACATTCTGCATATAATTCCCTTCAATAAAATCATTAATCAAAAATACAAGGCAACAAAATATGCCCTAATATGCTTTCACCTTCTGAAAATATGCTTACTTTTTTTTTTTATCCTGGAGGTAAGAATACACAAATTCTGCATATAATTCCCATCACTAGTCTATAATGAAAAAATGCAATGCAACAAAATGTCCCCTAATATGCTTTCTCCTTCTGAAAGAGAACATGCAATAGGCCTATAACAGAAACAATTTTGGCTCTAAGTAAGGTACAGAATCAAAAGTTTAAGTGGTACAGGTATGGGATCTGTTATCCAGAAACCTGTTATCCAGAAAGCTCCAAATTACAGAAAGGTTGTCTCCCTTAAACTCCATTTTATTCAAATACTCCAACTTTTTATAAATGATTTCCTTTTTCACTGTAATAATAAAACAGTAGCTTGTACTTGATCCAAAATAAGATATAATCAATCCTTATTGGGAGCAAAACCAGTCTATTGGGTTTATTTAATGTTTATATAATTCTCTAACAGATTTAAGGTATGAAGATCCAAATTACAGAATGATCCATTATCTGGAAAACCCCAGGTCCGGAGCATTCTTAATAATGGGTCCCATACCTGTACTATTATTAAGAATAGTGTAAATTAAATACTGTGAAAAGAAGTTTTACAAGGAAAATCAGTCATTGGCAATGCCTAGGGCCACCATGTAGGCATGTAAGATGAGGTGCAAGTTAATGAGAATTGGCAAAAACTATGGTTCAACATTTATTGGAGCCTTTGGAATGTACCAAAAGAGGGTTTCAGATAAAAAATGTGTTTTGTTATTACAAAAACAGAATAAAATTCTACTGAAGAAATGTTTTTCAATCTTCTGAAATGCTTATTTGCTTGATTGAGCTAAAGCCTCAAAAGAACTTATGTGGGTTTTGCTAATCTTAATAGAAAATACAAACTACAAGCTCAAATATATATCCTACTTATGATTAATTATTTTCTTGCACGACAGCAAAAAAACTTCACCTTGATGGTTTTTCATCTTTCATAACAATCATCATGGCAATACACTGCGGCAAGGTTTTCCAATATTCTTTTGATTCAAGAAATTGACACAGGCTTTCTTAATTTTATTTTGCAATGCCCATCTATTGGAAAGTCTTACAAAGGGTAATATTTATTTTTGTAAAAAAACTAATACTAGTAATACGAATAATAGTTTTTATGAATTTTAGCAAAATCAGCCTCGTAATGATATGCAGAATACAATTTAAAGGAGATAAAAATGTAACAAAAGTATTTATATGCACCTATTTTGTATACAGTACTGAGTACAAATTCAGTACCCAATAATTTTACTTTGTCTCTTTTCCAAACCATCTTTGTCCTTGTGTTTAACTTGGCCGCCAAGGACCATATAGGAGCCAGAACTGGACATGTTCAAAACCTTGACATGTTTTTTTTTATCTGTACAGAACTATGAAATACATAACAAATAACAATTATCAAACAAATAAAAGGGTTGGTGGGTGATATGAAGCCTCCAGTCCCCTGACTTCCCTTAGCTAAACTGATTCAGACTGGTCCATAATTGCTCGCACCTGTTCACCTGCCTGCTTGCCTTACCCAATCAGGTGATACCCCGACGCCCACCTGAATTTACTGGATCCCCATTGGTCTACCAGCCATGGCCCACCAAAAGCCTATTACAGTTGTTGTTGGGCTGACTTTCTAAACCATTATGACACAGGCAGTACTTTTTTGTGCATTAGAATACGATGGAGAATGTATAGTATAAAAGAGTATTTCTTCAAATCTGTAAACATGTAAAAAGAACCTCAAAGAGGAATTATATGACTACTGGTTTGTTCAAATGTGTATACTGAACATTTTACACATGCAGAACTGTGTACTTGAAAATGATTTGGGAGCATAAAATTCACCCCTAGAATAAATGTGATACAAGGGGGTCTTTAAACTGATTCTGTCATGATTTTTATGGTGTAGCTTTTATTTCTAAACACTGTGTAGAAATAATTCACTCTACCATATAAACTGTTATTTCTGAACCAATAAATGTACAGTATTAGTTTTTTGTTTTTTTTATTGCCTGATCCTGTCCTTTCAGAAAGAGCCAGCACTTTACAATAGAATGGTTTTCAGCTAAACTATTGTTTCTCCTACTCAATGTAACTGAAGGAGTCACAGTGGGACTTGGATTTCTATTATTGAGTGCTATTCTCAAAACCATTTATTGCAATGCAGGTGTCAGGGAGTTTTTATCATGTTACATTCCCTTTGTTCTGTTGACTGGGCTGCTGGGGGAAAGGGAGCAATAAAGCAGCAGTAAAAAGTGCCTTGACTGAGGGCACCTGAGATACTAACATGTCTAGTCCCATTACAAAATTACATTTTGAAAAACGTGTTGCCTAAAGCATACGTACTTGTGACAAGCATACCATTTCCCAGAAACACTCAAACTAAGCATTGGTCTATCTGTCACTGCCATGAATTTTTGAAATTTGATAAATCTCCCCCTTATTTTTGCCCTGATCAAGAACTTGAAATATTTACTATGCAAAGAATTTTAGCCTTAAGTCATATTCTATGATGAGGTTTTTCTGTATGGTCACCACATTCGTAGCTCGGCTGTGACAAAACAGATATAACAAACAAGCCAAATGGTTTCTCTCTATATAATCACTTTATTCTTTATTAATACAAAAACGTTCACAGAACATGTTAACGTTTGCTAATTTGGCCTTGTTTTTCTCACTGAATTCAAAACAAAACAAGAAAATACATATTTCATATCCCTGTGGATTTTTTTGGTTGTCTGCTTTCCTTTTCAAGCAGTACATTCAATGAAGCAAATTTACAGTGCACTTATGCATTGTGCTATCAATCAAACAGTCTAGCCTTAGATTTACTAAGCACTGCTATTCTGCGGGAAAATTTTAGAAAAAGAAACTTTTAATAAGCTTATTAAATAAGCAAATTCCCTAAATGTGTTTGGGAAGAGAGACAGACGGAGATGGAGGTACATAAACACTTGAATATTATTATATAGTTATTTCAGTTGCATGTTTTTTCGCAACACATTAGCTTTCATTTTCAAGGAGAATGATTTAATAAATGATAAAAATGCATTAACAAATTATTTGTTTTAAAGGAAAGGCAGTTGTAATTATTTGCAAAGATCTCAAGGTGCTCCCACTGCATGTAATAGTCAATAAGGGCCACATTTCGCATTACCGCTGCAACAAAGGTTTCACTAATAGCAAACCAGGAAGATATTGAAAAACACTATCAACTACAGGGTATGTCAGAAAACTGGTATTTTTAGAATAACTGTCAAGCTGTTCTTTGTAGTGATGGCTTTCAAGAAGCAAGACATTACAGCCAATCTCTTTTCTTTCAGTTGTCTTAGTGTAATATAAAAAGGAGCAATAATGTGTTAGATTGGAGAAAACACAATTTCTATTTGTACAGCATCCTTCTTATGAAGTCTTTTAAACTGGTATATCTGCCAAAAAAAAAAAACAACTTTTTTTTATAGACTCAATCTTGGTCAAGTGACTGACTTGATTTGTCTTTGGGGTGTTTAGCCTGTGTTATCTTATTGAATTTAATAATAAAGGGGTGCATTATACTGGCCATTATACAATTAAATGGGTATAGGGTTGCCATCTTTTGTGGCCTTCTATATTTTTACCGTTCTGCCTTAGTACAATCATTATTACCAGCAAGGCCAAGTAGCAACCATTTATGAGCAGTTTAAACACATTAACAACAGTAAAATATTTTTTAATATACCATTATGATACATTTAAGAATGCACTGAAAAAGTGAAAGATATTTTAGCCAGCTGTGACATTTATTTTAAGCTAGTATAAGCGCTGTACTTTGTATACTTTTGTTCAGGGGCATCCACTGCATTATTTTTCTGTTGACCCCTGTCTGACTTACATATCTACATTCCTTTGATTTAAAGCAGAACTAAAAAAAAAAACCCCAATAAGAAAAGCCCCTACCTACTACCTTAGATAGCCTCCATCCTGCTTCCCCCCCGCATAGTTGATTACCCCCTGAAAGTGCCCCTAACACAGTACTCACGTTTCAGTGCAGAGTAAGTGAAGTAAAGCTCATAGGAGCCATCTTTTGGCTCTTCAGTATTCTTCCTTAAAGGGGTTGTTTTCAGAAAGATCACCAAAAATATGACTTTTTCTAATGACTTTCTATTTTCTGTTTGTGATCGTTTTTCTAATATTGAAGTGTAAAGTGTCATTTTTCACTTTCTGAAGCAGCTCTGGGAGGGGGGTCACCGACCCTGTAAACTATTCTAATTGGATACATTTAGTTGATACATTTCTTATCTTTGTCCCTGCTGAGTAGAATCTCTGGGTTTCATTAAAGGCAGCTGTTAGAATTGATACAATTGTTGCTAATACTCCAGAGATGCTGCTGAGAAATGTATCAACTAAATGTTGCAAAATTGTAACAGTTCAGAGTCTGCACCTGAATTACTGAGTTGTCAGACTCAAACTCCAGAGACACGAACATTCAACTTAGATTTTGAAAAAACAGTAAAAAATAAATAATGGAAAGTAATTGAAAAAAATCTTTATTTCTGGGGAACAATCTAAAAACAACTGAATTGAAAAAAGTGTTTGGAAGGTGAACAACCCCTCTAAGTGACCGCTGTATTGGTGCATGTGCAGTTGGAGCAGTCTTCCGGTTTGTAGCAACTGCGCATGCGACAAAAGTGCTGGAAATTGCTGAAAGGAAGGAAGAAGACCTGAAGAATACCAAAGAGCCAGAAGATGGTGCCCATGAGCTCCACTGCGCTTACTCTGCACCAATACATGAGTCCTGTGTTAGGGGCACTTTCAGGAGTAATCAACTGTGTGGGGGGGAGCAGGGAGGGGGACTATCTAGGGTAGTAGGTAGGGGGCTTTTCTTATTGGTTGGTTTAGTTCTTTAAATGTCAAGTTAGGGGCACTTTCAGGAGTAATCAACTGTGTGGGGGGGGGAGCAGGGAGGGGGACTATCAAGGGTAGTAGGTAGGGGGCTTTTCTTATTGGTTGGTTTAGTTCTTTAAATGTCAAGTTAGGGGCACTTTCAGGAGTAATCAACTATGTGGGGGGGAGCAGGGAGGGGGACTATCTAGGGTAGTAGGTAGGGGGCTTTTCTTATTGGTTGGTTTAGTTCTTTAAATGTCAAGTTAGGGGCACTTTCAGGAGTAATCAACTGTGTGGGGGGGAGCAGGGAGGGGGACTATCTAGGGTAGTAGGTAGGGGGCTTTTCTTATTGGTTGGTTTAGTTCTTTAAATGTCAAGTTAGGGGCACTTTCAGGAGTAATCAACTGTGTGGGGGGGGAGCAGGGAGGGGGACTATCTAGGGTAGTAGGTAGGGGGCTTTTCTTATTGGTTGGTTTAGTTCTTTAAATGTCAAGTTAGGGGCACTTTCAGGAGTAATCAACTGTGTGGGGGGGAGCAGGGAGGGGGACTATCAAGGGTAGTAGGTAGGGGGCTTTTCTTATTGGTTGGTTTAGTTCTTTAAATGTCAAGTTAGGGGCACTTTCAGGAGTAATCAACTGTGTGGGGGGGAGCAGGGAGGGGGACTATCTAGGGTAGTAGGTAGGGGGCTTTTCTTATTGGTTGGTTTAGTTCTTTAAATGTCAAGTTAGGGGCACTTTCAGGAGTAATCAACTGTGTGGGGGGGAGCAGGGAGGGGGACTATCTAGGGTAGTAGGTAGGGGGCTTTTCTTATTGGTTGGTTTAGTTCTTTAAATGTCAAGTCATATGCACTGAAGCTTACCCAGGTATAAATATGGTCTGCACATAATATAAATAAAAAAAGAAATTCTGAACTAGTAGGAAGCCCCAATAGTGACTTCCCCAACCACTATTTTTAAGAATATGATAAGAACAGTAAAGAGAATGCACTTCTTTGTGCAATATGTTGAAAATTTTCTTGCAGAACAGACAAATAACAATATCTATAACGCACAAAGTTTGTATCTTTTCCTTGTGTCTGTGTGGATTTCCTACAGGTGCTCCAAAACTCCTTGAACACTACAAAAACGTACAGGAGGTAATTTGGCTCCTGATGGATTTGACCCTAGTGTGCATTCGTGTCACTGTGATATAGAATTTATATTGTACGTTTCACTGGGGTAGCAGATCATGTAAATGACTGAATGCTCTCTGTAAAGCACTGTCTAATATGTCAGCAGTCCATAAAGGCCATTTTTATAGTGTTGTTCATGAGCAATACATTTAAACATTTCCTTTACTTCGCATGCCTTCTGGCTGCACACTGGATTTCACAATTTTATCCTTTAACACTATGATGAAACATCCAACGACAAACAATATGTGTTCACTATTCTTTAATTTTCAGTCAATGGCTGCTACATACAATAAATGCTATGTTCTTGGGGATCACTTTAAATCCTCAAATAATTTGAATTCTCCCTGCCCAATGATGTCTATGTGTTAACAGCAATGAAAAAGCTCATACCAAAAATAATACATGGGATGTAATTAAATATATGAACCTTATGTAACAGATTCCCTTCATTTTTAACTTCAAAGAATGGAAATGACTGAACTGAAATGAGGAAGTCAAAGTCCGCCCCTTCGAACTTTCCTTTTCTATAGGGTCCCATTATAACACCAAGTTACAACTTTATGTCCAGTGTTAGCATTTTCCAAGCTATTGAATGCAGTTTAGTATAAACAGTATCTCATTATACTTGCTGTTAATCTTGAGTATCACACAAAGGGATTAATTATTCTTTACATTTATGTAAGGTTGTACTGTTTTGAAGTCTGCTCTACAATCAACGCATGTAAATTGTTTTGTGTTTATGAATAAAGAAAATATTAGTGTTAGAGACAAACCTAGATGCTATGACAATGTATACTTTTATAATAAGCATGGTTTCTTTCTTTCTCATTATAAATATATATATAGATATACCCACACAAATATACAGTATTTACATTGAGCAAGCTTCGGCACGCATGTGCGCATCCATGTCACCATTTTTGCAGCCCCACGTGTGCGTTCTGATGTAAAGATCTGAGCATTAGCTCATTTTGATGCTGTAGGGGCCATTTTGCCAATTGTTTTGCCCTTCTTCCTCTGCATCACTTCTCCCTGCAGTTGTGGCGCTAAAACTGTCTATTTAAACTCCTTCTGTCATTCCCTCTTTGCCCAATATGGCTTCTGGTTGTATCAGATCCTGCTAAAGCCTTTCCTGTGTGTTCTGATCCTGGTTTTGACTTTTTTCTGTCCCTGAAAGCTGGGACTAGTTGGGCTCTGCTGCCTTATGGAAAGAGTCAGATCTGTGCCAGCTGTCTAACTACAGGTTTCAGTTTAGAGTTCACACAATGTTAATTAATGGTGTTTATGTTTATGTGAACAAACCATTCAGATTTTTTTAATTAAACAATGTATGTTGTTATACAGATGGCAGTATTGAAATCCAACACACAATTAAGGTAGCATTTGTAGATTTGTCATTTTTTCCACAAGCAGGTTTTTGACAAAAATTTAAAAAAAGCTCTCCACCTAAAACCTGCAAGCCTTTTATTTTTCTATTTTTGTCATTTGACATCAAGCCAGAGCAATTATTTGCTGAAAAACCACCTGAGTTCAGGAACTAACATTAATCTTTTGCCTGAAAGTGGATGGGCTAATATTAATAAATCTGCCACTTAGTTATCCACTAGTTCCAGGAGGCACACTTTAGAAGACATAATGGCAGGAAATAGGGTAGCATTTCCATACTTTATACCAAAGGGACCTTTTTCTTTCCCCATACCTTTTACACAAAGAAGAAGGAATCTCTCATCTGATAAAGTCTATATGAGGTTAGGTAGGTTCTCATAAAGAATGTATCTTGTATCAGTTTATCTGTGGAGGAAATCAGAAATTGTCAAACATCTTAAGTGGCCTCTTCCCACTACTCTTCATTCAAGCAAAGAATATCATTATGCCGTTTGCTGAAAGGGAGCTGGAAAGGTAGTCATGAGGCTGACATATAAAGAAGATCCCGTTTGGCAGATATCCCAATGTGTTAATAATAATAGTTCTACATAGTTGTTGTTGGTGCCCCAACTGGACCACAAAAATGAGGCACAATTGCAGTTACTGTTAGGGATGCACCGAATCCAGGATTCGGCCTTTTTCAGCAGGATTCAGATTTGGCCGAATCCTTCTGCCCGGCCGAACCAAATCCGAATCCTAATTTGCATATTAGGATTGGGGAGGGAAAATGCGTGACTTTTTGTCAGAAAACAAGGAAGTACAAAATGTTTTCCCCTTCCCAACCCTAATTTGCATATCCAAATTAGGGTTCGGATTCAGTATACGGCGAATCTTTCACAAAGGATTCAGGGGTTTGGCCGAATCCAAAAAAGTGGATTCGGTGCATCCATTGTTACTCTATCTAAACACAGGTAAGATCAAAGTATTGATCTGGTTATCCCTAAGCATTGTCATATGTATGAATTGTGAGTTTAACATTTATCAAAGTGTGAAATTAGAGCTCACCACAAAAAAAATCTCACCAAAGTTCTATTCATTCCTATGGGATTTTTAGAAGCTTATCAATGTGTTTAAGATAGAGTTCACCATTTGATAAATACACTTCTAAAAATCTCATAGGAATGAATAGAGATTGAGCTCTAACTTCATACTTTGATAAATATTCTCCTTTGTCTCCTAGGTATTTGATTTTTGGAGGATCAATAGCATAGGGCCTTGGAGTTGAGAAAATGTAGTATACATGAGTTTCTCCATAAAGGCAAAGTAGGGACAATAGGGGTTTTTTAACCCGGACAAATTTATAAAGAGTGCCAAACCAGGCAAAAAGACTTCACACATAGTCAGTTGGGTAATTTTTCACCACCTCAAGAGATCCCACAAATCTAGTGTATATACAGTATATGCAGATCTAGTGTGAGCCACCAATGTGTGAGCAATATGATAATATACATAACAGTTTTGGTTGTCCTAATCCCCCTGTAGTGTATGAGTCAGACAGAGTACTGAATGAGACCCTAGGCACTTTATTGTTCCACAGAAAGGCCTCACAAGCTCTTGTATAGAATGATATACTTGTTTTGTAATTACTGTTGGTGAATAATGTAGAACATGTACAACATAGGTTTTTGGGAAGGAACACAATCTTTATAATGTTTATCCTATCCCATTCATTCTGAAGAAGGTCATAGCTTCCAATGCAGTTACAGAGTTTTCAAGATTTTGATTAATAGAGTTTATATTTATATGGATAAACTGTTCAAAATTTGATTGGATTTGGATGTTGAGGTACCTTAAATTTGGGACCCATACTGTGGCCCCTCAAGGATCTTGGTCAAGTTAATGTGAAGATCTACATAACATGAAAAAATAGTACCCCAAAAATAATAAAACATGAATGATCAAATTATAAACAATATACACAAAATAAACAACAGAATTTCCTCAGTTTAATTTCAGAGAATGTACATGGCTAAACTGAAACCTGCATTCTTCTAACTGACTAATGGCTACTCTCCAATTGGTATTACCAACAATTTCTAGGCTGTATTTTATTTATTATTATTTATTTTAGCCATAGTTATACATGGAAAATCATATTCCTGGTTCTTTGTATATTTATATTTCTATGCCTACCAAATTTCTCTTTCCATATGTCTCAAACTCTTCTCAGTCTTAATAGTTTTTTTTATAAATGGACATCAAGAAATTATTCTGAGTTTCTTGTAAACAGAGTACTAAACCAGTAACCAGTAATAAAGCAGGGAAACATCTTTAATTATTAAAGATACTTATGGGCTAGTGCTGACTGTACCAGTAGCCATTTCAATGCCATTTAATTATTATGGCATAATGCATTTTTGTAGAGAATAACGTCACCTAGTTTCTTTAAGAAGGATTACCATGCCTACTAGAGAATTGGATTAGAAGAAAATATCAAAGAAATAATAAGGAAAAGAAAGAAAATCTACGGCTTTACAGCATTACCTTGCAGGATATGATAGGCAGGTAAGTAATGCTCTGTGTGTTTCCAACTTCTTAAGGGTACCCTTATAATGCCACGGTGCAACTTTATGCTCAATATTAGCACATTCCAAACCATTCATTATTAAGTATTGTATTCCTTGATGTTGCACTCAGTTTCTCAACAGTGCCTCATTACACTAGTTGTTAGTTCTGAGTACCACACAAAGGGATTAATTATTCCCTTATATATTCACTTATATAAGGTTGTCTGTTTTTAAGTTTGCAATACAATCTCCCTACATGAAAAATAGATTATATTACATATTCATTCGATGAGTCACGTTTAGACTATCATAGATGCTACTATAATATATATTTATATTATCGAATACGGTTTCTATCTTCTCAATATAAATATTTATGCACAAGCACATCAATTTAAATTGAACCTAAGGTTACATGACCTTCATAAAGAAAAGGACAGTGTGCCTAGAGGGGCCCAGGAGGTATAGGGGGGGGGCATGAGGCCCAACTTAGTGAGTAATTTTAATATATATTGTTAAAAACTTTATATTTTGGGGGCCATAAAATTATTTTGCTCTGGGGCCCTGTAATATTTAGTTATACCACTGGAGGAAGGTGCTAGTTGCGACATCATATTACATCACCAATGTGAGGCAAGGTGAGCAAGAAACATTTGCATATAACCTCTACATAATGAAAACTAGACCCACTGCAAAAAAACCGTGCCAAATTTGCTCAGAGTATCAACCTGTCTTGCCATCAGCAATAAAAAAAATAAACTGCACTTATAAAGAAACATTTAGGAGTTACCTGAAGATTGTCCATGGAACTATATTAGTACGGTATTTGGTATTATACCTGAACACAGCATAAGACAACATTGTGAGCCCCACAGCAAAAAAATGCAGCGTGATAAAGAATACAGTCAGGGAGATCAAAAAAACAAGAATAAAGAAGAACCACAAGAACCTAAATGTTTCTTTATAAGTGTTGTTTATTTTTTGTTGTTGATGGCAAAACAGGTTGCTACTCTGAGCAAATTTTGCAGGTTTTTTTGCTGGGGCTAATTTTCATTATGTAAAGTTTATATGCAAATGTTTCAAATCCTTGGTTCTGATTTGTATTAATATATTTATTTTAAACCGTAGGATATGTTTTTATAATGAATAAGTCTTAATATGTACATCTGGGGAAGGTTACAACATTTACATGAATAAAAATAGCTGTAATAGATTCAGGAATATATGAACAGAATGTCATCCAATGCTATAATTGTGTCATTGCCATTTTTCTCACAGCTTGTGTGTAAATAAAAGTAATAGATGAAACATTTACAGCAAGAAAAGGCAAATCGAAGGATCGAATGCTTCCTTGGAGATAAAATAAGTGTGTTAGGGCTAGGACCACTATCAAGTACTTTAGTCAGTAGCCTAAAGCAGTAGAGGGACACCTGGCAGGAGAAGCCATTACTAGTAAGAAATAAAGTACAACAAACTTGAGAAATGTTACAGCTTTGATACACTCAGCCACAAGAGAAGGATTACTAAGAATGTTTATTGGTGGGAAGATGGTTCACAGAGAGGTAAATGTTATTCTGAAGTAACCTAAGTGACCTTCAAGTTTGTTCTTTCTTTCTTCACATCCATTAAAGGTACCAATTTTAAATGTTGGCTCTCTGTATTTTGTCACTGCTTTTTACTACAAAGGCTCTTCTGTACTTTGTCGACTTGTCATCCTTTGTTGGAGTCAAACATGAAACACTTTGTATTCCTCTATATTAAAGAAAATCTTTCACTCACCCTCTGGTTTGTTTCTTGATGTAAATGAAGATTTTTCAAGAACAAAATTGTTTGAGTGTCAAAGTAGTAATGTAGCAATAATCTTTCTTTCCTGCCACAAAACTAAACAGCATGTTTTTATTTGTGACAAATTCAATATGGGCCGACGCTTTCAGAACATTATTATGCAATAAGTATAAAAAAGCATCTGTGGCCACTTTATTATTCTACTGTCTGTTATCAGTATTTACTCCAGCAGCAGACTGGGATATTAAACCTCCAGATCTAGCAAACAATATGGGTTCTTGTGTGTAATTCTTCTATAGTAACCATGATTGGTAGCTCTATTATAATTTATCCACATAACCTCAAAAAATAGCAATTTGTTTTATGGACATACTTTTTGGGGTATTTTTATTGATGCACTTGATTGTATAGTTCATATCTTACAAGGCACAAAGTTGATTTTTATATGTCAACTCCCACAATCCTTCAGGCTTATGCAAATAAAATATAATTTGAATGGCTAGGGACCTGATGTTTTCTGCACTTTGCACCCTGCCTAGAGTATGTGCCTTCCCCTCACCATTTATAGCCCCTACCACAAGCCTGAATGGGAATGAGCACTTTTGGGGGTGCACTTTTGCTCTTCTTAGAACTCCTGCACTTGTAGCACAAGAAGTAATAACTTGCCCCAATGTTGTTTGCTGTTCATACCTTCCTACAAACACTTAGTTCTTTCTTAGAAGTCTCTATACCATATAAAAATATAACCTCAGATGGAAGAAAAGTTCTTGGAGCTGAGATTGTAGCCCTGTAGTTTCAGCACTTAATCAGTGTTATTAGAACTGTAGCTGACTTGGCTTCGAGCTATAATGTTCAGATGCACTATTGACAAACTGATCCTCACTACTGGCAGATACCGATTTCCATTTAACTGACAGTGAGTGTAGAAATGCAATGTTATGGTAAAGGAGCTCACTTACTCTTTAGTTTACAATGTAAATAAAAATTACCTTTCCAAATCAGAGGCAATGAATTTAATAATATGAGGCCCTGACTTTACAGATATTATGAGCTATTTTATATATAATATATTATATTTAAATAATATATTCCAAGACCATATCACATACCTAGCCTTGAAAATATCCTCCTCTCTAAACCAGACCCTCAAAGTGAACTAAATATCTTAAAGAATGGAGCAAGCCTACATATTTTTGATGTGGTTGTGCTAATATCATTAAAATGAATGTTCTACCCAGATTGCTATACCTGCTGCAAACAATTCTCTACCCCCACCCCCCAAGATCAACACTCAACAAAATAATATCACAATATATATGGACCAAAAAGAACTAAGAATAGCCCAAACTAAACATGTAGCACAGACCTAAGGATGCATAAGTCACTGTGAAAGCTTTCTTTAATGACTCAGTGACTCATGTTGTTTATATTGTACATTCAATGGTCACCCATAAATAGTGTTCAGAGATAGAAGTGACAGAAAGTTTGTGTGTACATTGCAGACATACAGGAAAATGGATAAACAACCCGTATAACATACCCCTATATTAGGTAACCCTAAGTTTTCATCAGGCTAGACATATTGTCAATTTCCCAGCTGCCTGCAGTCATGTGACTTGTGCTCTGATAAACTTCAATCACTCTTTACTGCTTTACTGCAAGTTGGAGTGATATCACCCCTCCCTTTCCCCCCCCCCCAGCAGCCTAACAACAGAACAATGGGAAGGTAATGAGATAGCAGCTCCCTAACACAAGATAACAGCTGCCTGGGTGATCTAAGAACAGCACTAAATAGTAAAAGCTAAGTCCCACTCAGACTAATTAGGTTACATTAAATTGGAGAAATAACAGCCTGCCAGAAAGTAATTCCATCCTAAAGTGCAGGCACAAGTCACATGACTGGGGGCAGCTGGGAAACTGACAAAATGTCTAGCCCCATGTCAGATTTCAAAATTGAATATAAAAAAATCTTTTGAGAAATGGATTTCAGTGCAGAATTCTGCTGGAACAGCACCATTAACTGATGCATTTTGGAAAAAACATATTTTTCCATGACAGTATCCCTTTAAGTTTACAGATACATGGGAAGAAGAGATGACCTGCTCTATATTCGAAGACAACTGGAACAAAATACTGATGCTAGCTCATGCTTCCTCTACATGCAGTAAAAGTCAAGAGATGAATTACAAGATGATTACACATTGGTATAGAGCCCCTGTTAAACTGTCAAAAATCTTTCCCAAACTCTCTGTTGAAGATATAATACTGAAATAGGACCTCTTCTGAGAATGTAGGATCCTAAACAAGTTCTGAAACAATGAACAAAATGTAGTCAGATCAATAAGGAAAATGTCTAATATTCCCATGTCTCTACTGCTACACAACACAGTATTACTGGTAAACTCTTACAAGAAATTGGTAATTCACATTCACTTAGATTCACTTCATCCCCAAAACTTCAGATCGGTAGAAGACAACAAAAGATAACAACATAACTGACCATTGCCACTCCATAACACGCAGGTCCCAATGTTGTACAAGTAAGGCTGGGGAGGGGGAATTTTTCATGCCTCCCCTCATCCACCCTTCATGAATACGACGCTGTGCTCCAAAACTTAGAGACCTGTGGTAATATATGTAATACAAGAAGGTGATAGGAGTCATGCACAAATTCTTTATCTTTCATCATTAGATAAGATTCTTTAGGATTCTTTAGACTCGCTTACCTGACATCATCACATGTACCCAGCAAAGCCACCTATCTATCCCCTGGCATTAGAAAAGCAACGTTCAGGTGGAGCCTAATTTTAATATCATTGCCAATCATTCAATTGTGGGCTATGTGTAATATGTTCTATTGCTATTAAATTCAGTCTAGCAACCTTCCTGCTTGATTGACTGAAGGGTTGCCATTTTATTGCCACATTTGGCTCAGTCCTATTAATTGCTTAATTACTGATGCTCTGTTAGATAACCAGGACTTGGAGAGTATTGCGTCTTTATAACTTGTCTTAATTAATAAACTTCCTGCCCTCACCCATATGACCCCTTGCTGTATATCAGGACCTTCAATTAAGAGGAAGCATGGCAGGACTGAGCATGGCAGGAGAGCTATGGCAAATTTAACAATTTAAAGTCCAACAATTGAAAATACAGAGAGGATTGGAAATTCCCAGCAAATATTGGACATTTTATCCAGATATCACTGCTCATCGTTAATTCTGTAAACAAGTATACCATTTAACTATGTTTAATTTGATTGCCTTCTTTTTCTCTCTCTCTCCTCTATACTCCTGCATGTATCCTCTGCACTCCAACATCCATCGAACTATCTTGAAATTCTAACCTCCTCTTCACTGCTCTCATCACCCTCTCTCAATCTAAGCACACTGTCTTGTATTGTTAACTCTTTTAACCCCTCTTAACTCACCAAACATTACAATGCTCTCACTTTTAAATCTAGGTCACACATTGTGTAACTTTCCTTATTTCTGTTACTTGCAGCTTGAGATATCTCCCCAAACCCCGGTCCCACACACTCATCATTCCTACCCTCGGCTATTGCCACACACAGGTGCTTGTCAATGTCTTCTCCAATCTCTAAGACCTGACACACTTCTAATTCTGCAAACCTTATTCACATAAAGCCATCGCTCTCTCTTCCTTTTGCATGCGTGCTCTGGAATGCACAATCATTTTGCAATAAGCTTACAGCAGTTCATGACCTCTTTATATGCAAATCCCTTACCCTTCTGGCTATCACTGAAACATGACTCTCTCATACCGACTCTCCTTCACCTGCTGCCCTCCCCTATGGAGGCTTCTCATTTAGTCATACCCCTAGAAAGGAAGACCATCACAGTGGTGGGGTTGGATTTCTTCTCCTCCCCAAGTGTAAGTTTCAAACTCTAACCACACCAACATCTCTTTCCTTCACTTTTTTTGAAGTCCACAGCATATGCTTGATTTCTCCAATCTCTCTGAGTGTCACAGTCATATATTGGCTCCTTGGTCCCTACTCTACTTTCTTGGATCACTTTGCTCTTAATCTTATGGTTCATGCTCTTGATCTTATATTCAGCCACTCGTGCCACTCTTCCAACCATACTAGCTCACCTTCCCCCTATCCGACCATCACCTACTTTCCTTTCAGATAACACTTTCACATGCACTATCACAACCATCTCTCTCCCCAACATGTACAGAAACCTCAACACATTTGATCCACAACAATTATCAACAGTAGCAGCACAAAGGATCGCTCATATTTACAACCTTTCCTGTCTGAATAAGGTCTCTCTACAACGATGTTCTTTCAACAGCTGTTGACTCCCTTGCTTCTTCTACCACCCATCACAGTCAACCAGCTAAACTCCAACCCTGGCACACTAGTTTAACTCGGTACCTCAGAAGATGTAGTAGGTCAGCTGAGCGACAGTGGAGAAAGTCACAAACTGATCAGGATTTCATCCACTCAAAGTTCACGCTCTCCTGCTACAATCAAGCTCTATCAATAGCTAAACAACTGTACTTCTCTTCTTTACTCTCTTCCCTATCCTCTAAACCACAACAACATTTAACTAACTACTATGCCCCCCTCCACACCCTCCACCAATTAATGTAACTACCTAAGACCTTGCTCATTTCTTTAAAGAAAATTTTGAACACATTACTGAGCATACCGTCTGACAACAATCTCAGATTATCTTGCAGTCCACTCACATCCACTTTGCACTGCTTCATCTCTGCAACACTAGATGAAGTTAGCAAACCTTTAGCCAGCTAAAACCCTACAACCTGCTACCTTGACCCCATACCTTCTCACCTCCTTCACCCAATCTCTGATACACTCTCTCCTGCACTTACCCACCTATTTAAAGTTTCCATTTCTACTGGTACTTTCCATCCTTATACAAACAAGCACTAATCACTCCTATACTCACAAAACCTTCCCTTTATCCCAGCTCTCCCACTAACTATTGCCCAGTTTCCCTTCTTCTATTCACATCCAAACTGTTGTAAAGGCTTGTTTACAAACACCTAGTCCAGCATCTTACTTACTACTCCCTTCTCTACCGTTTGGCTTCAGCGCAACACACTCAACTGAAACTGCACTCACCAAAGTAACCAACGATCCTCTCCTGGTACAGTCAAGCTCTCTCTGCAGCCTTTGACACACTTGACCACCCATGCCTCCAAGACATTCTGTACTCAGCTGGCATTTATGGCACTGCTCTGCATGGTTTACATCTTATCTTTCCATTTCTTTAAAGTTGCTTTCGCTAACTCTACTTCTACTATGTTCCCGCTCCCTGTTGGAGTTCCGCAAGGCTCTGTCTTAGGCCCTCTGCTGTTTTTACTCTATACTACTTCACTATGAATACCTATTCAGTCTTTTGAAGTACAGTATCACCTTTATGCTGATGACACCCAACTCTACTTGTCTATGCCTGACCGCTCTCCTTCTGTCCTTTCCCAAGTTACAGAGTGCCTTTCTGCTGTCTCCTCCTGGATGTAACAGCACCAAAACAGAACACATTATATTTCCTCCAAGATCCTCCCCTGTCCCGCAGATCTTATTCACAGTTAACAACATAACATTTCACTTGACCACACAGGCACGCTGCCTAGAAGTTATCTTAGACTGTCAACTGTTTTTTTCACCACACATCCAAACACTCGCAAAATCTTGTCATATCCACTTGCGCAATATTGCCCAAATATGACCGTATCTCAGTCCAGATACAACAAAAACATTTATCCAGTTTCTTCTTATCCCCCGCCTGGACTACTGCAACCTACTTGTTTCAGGTATTCCAACAAGTCACCTTTCACAACTCCATTCTGTTTTAAATGCTATATGCATATACCTTCACTGGCTCCCAATCTCCTCTAGAATCAAATTCAAACTACTACACACATTCTCTTGACAATAAAGTCCCAAACTGTATCTCATCTCCGGTCTCATAAATCTTCTTCATGCAACCTTTGCTCTGCTTCTGACCTTCACCTCTCTTCTCCTCTCATCACTTCAACCCATTCTTGTCTACGACTTCTCTCAGGTTTCTGCTTTTCCCTGGAACGCTCTGCCTCAAGCTGTCAGACTCTCTCTCCTTCCTTTCAAACTTTCAAACGTTCCCTAAAGGCCCACCTGTTTACGGAAGCTTATGCAATGTATCTTAATAAATCACGATTTTGTTTCTATGTCTCAATTGTACCCTAATGATTTTGTTTGTAAACTCTTGCGAGTAGGGCCCTCTGATCCTGTTTTTCTCTGTAAACCCTTGTTTGTTATTTACTGTTTGTTTCCTGTTTGTTATCTAATGTATGACACATAGACATCACATGACAAATTATTTCATCAGGTATCAATAAAAAACCAATAACACTAATCACATTTATAGGGCATCATTTACAACTATTTATATTATATTATTATCCACCCTACTGTGCATGGTATAGTAGAGGTACCCTGCTTGTTTGTATTTCCAAACCTTTTTTCCATTGGTGGTCTTAGTTTAGATTAGATTATTATTAAATTAGATTTGGATTACATTATGGGTCAGTCAAAATTCCCAAATAAACCTAAAAACTTGTCATGTGATGTTACTTATATACTTGCCATTGGCCATTATTCTCATTTAGCAAACCTGTACATGTATCTGCATTATACTCTTAGTTTTATACCTAATGTCTATTCGGATATGTATGAAAACACTGCGCTTGTAAACTGAGAGAGATTATTCGATGAAAGTGATTTTTTTAAGTGAATACATTAACCAATAACTTGGATGGTTGTCGAATCATCAAGCCAAACAGTAACAAGAGGGCTTTTGATGAATCCTATACAAAAAGTTAATTTGCTTCATTTTAACACTCCTGAGGCTCTCTTCACTTTTAGCTTAGTCTGTGATGACCTCTTCTGGTTGTATTTTTTATTAGCACAAATTCATTCTTAGATAATAGATAAACACTACAGCCACCTTACCACTCATACAGTACTGCTAATACAAATGTTAATAATCACCCAGAACCATGCATCAATTATGTGACTCAAACAAAGCTCAGACATCAATTTTTAGCAAAAATGTTCAATTGCATTTGGGAGGAAACTAACTAACTAACTAAATGACTGGTATAAACACATGAAAAATACATTAAATGATGCAATGATATTTCCATAATAATCTTGTAAATGTGTGTGTGTAGGCAACTCATTTCCATGTGATTAGCCCATTTACAAAGGGTGATTTGCATAGGTATGGATTTTTTTTCTCAACCAGGCATGTCACAGCTATTTAAAATGAATGTTATCTGGCATCCTTCCTTTCAAAATAAAACCGTAGAAAGAAAATGATTTGAAATGGGTAGTTCAGTGTCCAAACTGATGTTTAAAAACCTGGAGGAAATATAAAGCTTGAATATTGAGTTGGCAGCTCATGGTAATGCATTTACAAGCATGCACTACAATAGCACTATCTACTGGGTCTGAAGGCATGCTATTTGTTAGAAAATAGAAAAAATAGACAAAAGGAATTATGTGTATTCATGGGGCAAGCACAGGTTTTCCTGATTTATCAGGCACCAAAACTGCTCTGTATGGAATCAAGCTCCACGATTCAATAACATTCACATAACTCATGCACACTAATCAGGACCAAACAAAAGAAGAATGAAGAGGAAGCAGGTGGCATCGTGCTCTTATGGAAGCACAAAAAAGGGGGGTTGTGGTTGCACACCTAAGGCAAACTTCAAAATATTTAAGTACAATGGAAGTGCCACTGATCCGGCCAGTCAATCAATGCACATTCCCTGATGCCCTGTCTAAGTAATTCAAGTAAATATCCAAGTGCATGTAATTTTAAAAACAGGGTTTTTTTGTTACAAAGTTATGATAAATAAAGTTGAAAAGCCACAATACCACGTCAAGGTAAACCCCACACGGTGGTCCCTAACTTGTTTACCTCTAGTCATAATATAAAAGGTATTTTACCTCTTTGTTTAATAGCATTACTTTGTATGAACATCTCATGTGCCTTGGTTTCAAACTGTGAGCTGAATCCTCCCCCACCGACTATTTATTTATTTTTTATGGTTTTGTTTCCTTTAACTGGTTGGAGCAATACATTGCTGGCCTGGTGGAAAGCCTATGGACTACTGGTCAAATGAGTGGTAACAGGTTGCAGCAATTTAAATTGCTACAAATGCATGCCTTGTCTGACAACCCTATGACCCTGATACTCTGACCAAATAAAACAGTGCACAATGTGTGGAGGTGTAGATGATGTGTTTGGCATCACTTGACAGCAACTCAAAATGGCCACTGAGAAAGCTGAAGTTTTTATAAATAACTATTAATTTAGTTAATTCATGTTTTTTTCCTGCAGTACTCTATTGGGTCATTTTAATGCACACTTAACTTTTTAACAGATTTTTTTGTGCCAGAACTTGCTGCAAAATGTATTTCAAAAGGAACAAAATCCCAAAAGACAGATTTTGAGTCATTGAATGGTCCTACAATGACAATGTCTGAACCCCTGAAAGTTATGAGGATTTGTAAAATAACCCTGAGCAACTAGTTTCTCTTCTGCAGATTATTTGAGGGTATTCCAGCAGTGTAATGCTGGTGTCTGGTATGAACCTTTGGAACTACAATGGGGTTCAAGGCAGCACCCTTTTTTGCTATTCTTTATGCAAAGCATACAGTATAAAACTCTTCTTTTTAATGGCTTAAATGATAATTTTCTATCTTACTTTGCTTACTTTTTAGATTTTGCAGTAGTATGCATTTAAGGTCACTTCTGAATTATTTGTTTCATTGTGCATACCTCCAATCTATTTTATTTCTTTGTATAATGTATATTGTATCCTGGCTTTTCAATTTTTTCGAGCTTTTATTTCATGAGGATAGCAAAAGTAGCATGTTTTGAAACTTCACCATACTGGGCAAATGTAGTATCTGCCTACTCAATCCACCATTCAGCTAGCAGCTATTAAAAAGAAAATGAGATTTGACTTCCATAGCATCTACTTGACCTTCTCCATTCTCCTTACTTGTTTTAGCTGCAAGAACACTTTACTTAATCTAAAAAAAGACAAGTGGACTGTGCCCCCAAACTAAATATAATGGAAAACAAACATGACAAGCATTTTTTCCTTTTACAAAACTACAGCACCAGAATAATACAGTACAAAGTTTAAATATCATGAATAAAATACAAACTGGGTTCCAATTAAGCTATAAATAAGTTTAATGTGTTCTATTTATTAAAGGGAATGAAAAGTCAAATAAAAATTAAGCTTGCTGAGACTGATCTTGTTTACAAATTTCTTAATTTCTTCTATCTTCGTTTTTAGCTGTTTATGTGATGTTAGCAATTTGATATTGCTACATACCACTGACAGCAGCTCTTTCTTTGGGACTGCTGGAAACTGACCCCTTGAATTTAAAGGAGAAGGAAAGCTACTGAGGATGCTTATTGCCAATAGATTAGCAACAATAATGCAAACTAGAACACTATATTTATTCAGTAGAATGCTTTACCATACCTGATTAAACAGCTCTAGAAGCTGTCTATGCTTGGTTAGGATAGCAGCTGCCATATTAGCTTGGTGTGACATCACTTCCTGCCTGAGTCTCTCCCTGTCTTACTCATAGCTCTGAGCTCCGATTACAGCAAGGTGGGGAGGAGGGAGGGGGAAAAGGGAGGGCGAGAAGGAGAGAGGAACAAACTGAGCATGCTCAAGCCCTAGCCCTTGAGGTTTAAGCAGAAAACAGGAAGTCTGATACAGAAGCCCATGTGTACACAATAGAAGGAAAGAAATTAAGTGTTTCTTTTGACAGAGGACTCAGTCTTTAAATATACCTTTCTGATAAAGCTTACTTAACTTTAATCTTTCCTTCTTCTTTAAGAGCTGTACTGACAGAAAGGTAGCTGCTTCCCTCCAGTCCAGCACTTCTTTCTAGGTCATCCACTCACTATTTTATAGGGTTCTGTCTGACATCAGGCTGATGCTCTTACTTTGAAATTTGGAAAGTTAATAGTCCTTTGCTTCCAGGATTTCGCCAGTGTCTGGCGAGCTGCCAGTAGTATGAAATTGACTACTTGTAATTGGGTCTTGGTGAGGGTTTCCGGGACCACTTCCAGCAGAGCTTCATAAGGGTTCTTCCTCATGTTAAAATGTAAGACAGATCAGATCATGGTTTTATACACTATTCCTAAATCTTATGGCTTGGGGCATGTCTATCATATATGTCCCAAGGTGCCTGAAGTACAGCATCCATGGAAACAGTTGCATTCAGCTACTGGGGCAAATTTCACAATTCTTGCAGGAGTCAGGTACCATTGGAAGAGTACTTTATATCTTGCTTCCAGTAGGACTGTATTGATTGAGCTATGTTTCAAATTTTCCCAAAGTTTAAGCCATTGTTCCTCTTTAATACTATTTCCCAGTTCTTGTTCCTAGGCTTTGATATAAGGGTATGTCAATAACTGTCTTAGGGGAGCTGATGGGTGAGTATATGAATGAAATTGCCCTATAGGGAGGTTTTCCATTTGGCACCATTGTTTGAAAATGTAGCTATTTGTGACTGGGAATCAGTGGTGGACTGGCCCTCCGGGATACCAGGAAAACTCCGGGTGGGCCCAGGTGTCAGTGGGCCCTCTTGCATCTAAACATTTAGGTCATTCCCTATTTCTTTATGGGAAACAAATGCTTAATAATGGAAGAATATATTAAGTAGATATAAAATACTGGGATAATAAAGAGGTTGAGTGAGGAGAGGCGGAATAATAGTTTGGAAAGTGAGTCCATGGTCTAAGGTGGGCCCACAGTCTAAGGTTTTCTGGTGGGCCCCTGTCATCCCAGTTCGACACTGCTGGGAATTGCATAGCTTCCAATATGTGCTTATTAAATGGATTATTTGGGAGGCTCGTTATAGCTCTACTTTAGGGAGCTGGAATTACTTTCAATTTCCATTCTTCCTGGATTTCATTCCCCATATTCCCCCTCCCTCATCACCATCTAATTGTGAAGCCAGTGCATCAAATGCCAAATTCTGATGCATAAACAAGATTTTGGCACGATGCAAAGTTTGCCTTAATAATAGGGTCCACAAAATGTTTCAGTGTGGCCTAATTTTTCTTGTGGACAGTTTCATATTTGGCCAGAAATAGTTTTTTTTAGGATAATTATAGTAAAATAACAGGAAAAAAAATTAAGGAGTATTAGTTGCATCTGTTTGTGTACTGCGTCTAATAAAGTGTGATATGTGCCCATTCAAAGGCAGCAACTTGGATTTGTATTTGTCAGGTTTGGACACTTGTAAAGCAGCAGCCTATGCATCCAATAGTTAGCACTGTGCTGTATAAATGAGGCACCCTATGTTTCTCTCCATACATAGAAAGATTTTTTATCTGCATTGATACCCTTTACAAAGAATACAAATGTATCTTTGAACATAAATTGCTTTTGAGTTCGCAATTTTCTCTAAAAGTTAATATAAGCAAAATGTTATTAAATGATGTGCCACAAATAGATTCATGTTTGGAACTGTGCAGTTCTGTTCAAACATGTGCCATATTCATTTACTATCTACATATTTCTATAAATTACAGTCAAGTATATCTCTGTGTGTACAGTGAATAGTAAACTATGTACAGGTATGAGAACTGTTATCCAGAATGCTTGGAACCTGGGGTTTTCTGAATAAGAGAGCTTTCCATAATTTAGCTCTCCATGCCTTAAGTCTGCTTTAATATTATTTAAGCATTAAATAACCCCATTAGGATTGTTTTTCCTCCAGTGAACATTATTTATATCTTAATTGGGAGCAAGTACAAGGTGCTGTTTAATTATTATAAAGAAAAAGGGAAAATCGTTTTTAAAAAAAGTTGGAGTGATTTGATTACAATGGAGTCTATGGCAGATGGCTTTCCAGTAATTCAGAGCTTTCTGGAAAACATATCTCATACTTGTAATACACTGATTAATTAAGTTTGTGGCTACAGGAGCACAGTATTAAAAAATAGAAGATTTCAAAGAAAAAAAAGAAGTTATATCCTTAAAAAACCTGGTTGGCTTTTTTTAAAATTACCTTTTTCAGAAATAGGATGCCAGGCCATGTCAAAGTATTGATTTATCACGTAATCCCCAAAGAGTCAATGAACTAATTTTCTTCCAAAGGAATTACAAATGGTTACTTTTCTAGTACAGTCTTTATTGACTTTGGTAGGCACCCACCATAGTAAGCTGATTTTTCATATGATTCATATGTTTCTCTTTTAACAGTTTGACTGCCGGAAATATAACACGTGGAATTAAGTTATTTTTTTATATACTCTGTTAAGTGTTTAATGCAGTGTTGGACAAATAGTGAAAAATTGGATATGAACAAGCAAACATATACCATGAATTAGCATGTCCATAATAAAAAAAGCAATCTCTATAAGAACTACATCTGAGAAACATACTCCTGGTCACTGATCACTGCCATGGAGCCTGGTGGTTGCCAACCCCACCCTGAAGCTCTCTACTTGGGGAACTAAAATGAGGAAATAAGTATAACTAAGGATGTCAGGGTGTTGTGGTTGAAAAGGAATTATTTTACAGCATTTTTTTCTGTTTCTATTAGAAAAAAATTCGGTTCGGGATTCGGCCAGGATTCGGCCTTTTTCACCAGGATTCGGATTCAGCCGAATCCTTCTGCCTGGCCGAACTGAATCCAAATACTAATTTGCATATGCAAATTAGGGGCGGGAGGGAAGTTGAGTGACTTTTTGTCACAAAACAAGGAAGTAAAAGATGTTTTCCCCTTCCCACTCCTAATTTGCATATGCAAATCAGGATTCGGTTCGGTATTCGGCCGAATCTTTCACGAAGGATTCGTGGGTTCGGCCGAATCCAAAATAGTGGATTCTGTGCAACCATAGTTTCCATTTCTGTAGAAGAAATCACAGCATAACTCTTCCAATGCATTCATCTTCTTTCTGTTCCCCGGCACTCATGGGCCCCACTGATCCAGGACTGCTACTTTTCCATTGATCTGCAGGCCTCCCTCAATCGTTTTGAAATTGCCTCAAGTTTTCAAGAGGAGGGAGTAGGTACATGGCGGGGCAGGGAGGGGGGTCAATTCAAAATGAGGCATTTTGCAATGGGGTGTGGGGGTGGTGGACCTTTAGTAGACACTGTTATTTTATACCGTGTTTGTCTAGAACTCTAACAGAAATGTTTGATTCCAATACCCAAAGCAGTTTCTGATTTACCTGTATTTACTCACTTTGGAGTAGCTATAAAGAACTTCTCTATTAACGTTAACCAAAACAGCATTAAAGCTCAGACTTGTCAAAATCAATTTCTTTGTAAAGGAAAGGTTAAGATCTTCAGTATGCAAAGAGACATTTCTCTTGCTACTTTAATGACTACTTTATTTCTTTATGTTATCTGGAAATGTTTTGAGACTTTATGAATAAGTTATAACATCCACAGAAACTAACAACGTCAGGTGAAGTAATAATTATTATGACTTTATTGCTTTAATAATAGGCCCCCATTCATTTCTAGTTGTTTCCTTTGTTTGTCTTCATTTGCATACAAGGGAGGCACATTGTGTATCGTGCAAAAAAGGCAGAATGTTTTTGTCCACAACACATTATTTAAAGGAAAACTATACCCCCAAAATGAATACTCGAACAACAGATAGTTTATATCAAATTAAGTGGCATATTAAAGAATCTCATCAAACTGGAATATATATTTAAGTAAATATTGCCCTTTTACATCTCTTACCTTGAACCCCCATTTTGTAATGGTCTCAAAGATCACCTGACCAGAAATACTACAACTCTAACTGTAACAGGAAGAAGTGCCGAAGCAAAAGACACAACTCTGTCTGTTAATTGGCTCATGTGACCTAACAAGTATAGTTTGTTTGTTATGTTTGTGTGCACCGTGAATCATACGATCCCAGTGGGCTGCCTTTATTTTTTGAAATGGCAGTTTTCAATTTACGATTACCCAATAGCGTATACTACTAAAAAAGTATATTATTATGAAAATTGTTTCTTTACATGAAGCAGGGTTTTACATATGAGCTGTTTTATGCAATATCTTTTTATAGAGACCTACATAGTTAGAGGGGTATAGTTTTCTTTTTGTAAATGAGCATTGAAGTGCCTGGTTTACTGGTAGTGCATGGTGTAAGTGGAGTCCATTATACAATGAGCAGTAGATGGCTGCCCATGGTCAGGGCTGGAACTAGAGGCAGACAGGTAGACAGGTGCCTTGGGCATAATTAAGCAGGGGGTGGAATCACACTGTTTCAATCCACTCCCGCCACACTGTGCCTTTCCGTACATTTTGCTGGGATTGGGAGGGCCATCAGTGAGTGCCTGGTGGTGGAAATAATGCCACCGCAAATAGCGGGGGAAGTTGTCAGCAGGCGGAATTTGTAAGCAGGCAGCTGTGGGGTTGTATACTGCCTGGTGATGGGGGACATGGGTTGATGCATGGTGGCCTTGAGTGCCTGTATCTCTTGGGCCAGCTCTGCCCATGGTCTTTCACAACTACACCACACATGTGCAAGCAAAAGAGCCCTCTATTTATTGCTATATGTGTATACTTTTAAAGGGATACTGTCATGGAAAATTTTTTTTTTGATGAATCAGTTAATAGTGCTGCTCCAGCAGAATTCTGCACTGAAATCCATTTCTCAAAAGAGCAAACAGATTTTTTTATATTCAATTTTGAAATCTGACATGGGGCTAGACATATTGTCAATTTCCCAGCTGCCCCAAGTCATGTGACTTGTGCTCTGATAAACTTCAATCACTCTTTACTGCTGTACTGCAAGTTGGAGTGATATCACCCCCTCCCTTTTTTCCCCAGCAGCCAAACAAAAGAACAATGAGAAGGTAACCAGATAGCAGCTCCCTAACACAAGATAACAGCTGCCTGGTAGATCTAAGAACATCACTCAATAGTAAAAACCCATGTCCCACTGAGACACATTCAGTTACATTAAGAAAGAAAAACAGCAGCCTGCCAGAAAGCATTTCTCTCCTAAAGTGAAGGCACAAGTCACATGACTGGGGGCAGCTGGAAAATTGACAAAATGTCTAGCCCCATGTCAGGTTATGAAATTGAATATAAAAAAATCTGTTTGCTCTTTTGAGAAATGGATGTCAGTGCAGAATTCTGCTGGAGCAGCGCTATTAACTGATTCATTTTGAAAAAATGTTTTTTCCCATGACAGTATTCCTTTAAGGTAAACCATGTTAGAAAAATGTACAGGATATTAATGGAAAAGACAAAGCTGAAGCACTGGTTGTACACCTCAGATACCAGATTACTTTATCAGCATGTATATAAATCTAAACAAATACCATTCATATTTGGTTTTAGCTAGACACTGTATAAATCCTAGCTACTCAAAATCAACAAATAAAGTGGAGCCAGAGAGCCTAATTAACACTGAATTATTATAATATGGCCCCATAAAGTGCTAAAAATAATAGATTTATGGAAAATATGGTTGCAAGAAGAAACACAGAACACTTTTCATGATGTTGTTTAGAGGGTGAAAACTTGTGTGTCTGTTTTGTACAGAAAATGTCTATTTGTGCACTAGTTGGTCAGGAAACTTTAATCATGCATTTTAATGCACAAACTATAAATGAGAGACTTTATGTCTGGGAGGCTTTTTTGACAGGAAAAAATACTTTATGCAAAAGTATTTTATTTTGTTATGCAAAAATATATAATTGGACAGACATAAAAATTGTTTACATTATATAGAAACGCTTGAATAGATGCCAAAATCCCCTGCCAAGTTTTATCATGCTCACAGTTTGATGTTATTGTATACATCATGGAAATATTCCTTTGTCTAAAACACACACTGCAATGTGTTGTATATTAACTAGTTAAAACAGAATTATTAAGACTTACTAATATGTATTACTGTGATAAATTAACCATGACATAATAAGTGTAGATGGAAATTAATAACTGTAATTGAAGCAATGGTTTGCTACCATACAGGTGACAAGACAGCTTAGCTAAGGATTGTGGCGGTGCTAATGAATAATATATTGTGGCAGAAAAAAATAGCAGTTATCCATATGGTGTAATAGCAATAAATTGCCTTTATCAGGCTGGCCTCTTCCAAATAGCCAATAGATTTTGCTGATCATCAGATGGAGACAGATCTTTTATGCTGGTGTAATAGTATAAACAAACAATTGTGTATCAGCTGCTATAAAAAATAAATAAGGTCATGCCATATTTCATATAATAAACTTACTGCAGTAGCCTAAAGGTTCGGCATCCGTATGAAATGCCTTTGTCAGAGGTCACCAACTTGGATTGTTAGGAAAGTCAGTGACACTGCACATGCTCAGTGTGCTTTGAGCAACTGTTGAAATCCTTACCAAGCATTACCAAAAATTAGGTTATATATATATATATATATATATATACATATATATATACATATATACTATATATATATATATACATATATATATATATATATAAATATATATATATATATATACATATATATATATATATATATATATATATATATATATATATATATATATATATAATGTTCAAAATGGACCAACACACCAAATCTTCAATCAGAAAAAAGGTTTATTTCAACATCACTCATGTGTACACACATGTGGACACATGAGTGATGTTGAAATAAACCTTTTTTCTAGGACACATGATTGATGTTGAAATAAACCTTTTTTCTGATTGAAGATTTGGTGTGCTGGTCCATTTTGAACATTGTATACTCCGTTTGACCAAGCACCCACTTTCGACTAACAAGGAAGGAGTGCAGGTACTTTGTGAATTTATATATATATATATATATATATATATATATATATATATATATATATATATATATATATATATATATATATATATATATATATATATATATATATATATATATATATATATATATTGAAAATTCACTAAAATGTTAGCCTTAACAATAAACTCTTAACATAGAAATGCAACAATATTCAGATAACTTTAAACAGAAATCCATCTGTTTTATTCATAAAGGAGATTTCAAGACGGAAGAACTT
The DNA here is from genome assembly GCF_017654675.1 of Xenopus laevis. Classification (NCBI taxonomy): domain Eukaryota; kingdom Metazoa; phylum Chordata; class Amphibia; order Anura; family Pipidae; genus Xenopus; species Xenopus laevis. The sequence continues at coordinate 100,423,739 of NC_054373.1, read as the reverse complement.
GTAACATTGTGTAACTGAAGCAACAGTTCAGCGTTTTTCACACAAAACTCCCCTTGCTTCAGAAAACCTCACTGCCTCCCAGCCTTTCAGGCTTCCTGCTTCCTGCGCCAGAGCTCCCCAGGAAATGCCTCATCACTCACAGCACCTGTGTTCACAGCATCTATTATTCTGTTCATATGCTGGTTCTCATAGAGTCTTCTGGGAGATATGTACCTTCTCTCCAATGTTTTCCCAGCCACTGTGCCACTAGGCACAAATGTATGTTCAGCACAAGCCCTGTTCATTGCACTCATGTTGAACAAGGGGTATACTGTCCCTTTAAGGAAAAAAACACTTTTTTGCTTCAAAGTAAAGCAAATCAAATATTCACCTGACACTGATTTGCAGCAGTATAGTGTGCCACAAAAACCATCTATAGATACAGTATGACCCACAGCTTCCCCGATCACTGCTTGCATCATCCAAATTACCTTTAATTCATTGTATAGAGCAGAAGTCTTCAGACTTTTTTAAAAAAAAATTAACTTAGAATATCAGGCAATTTCCCCCACCCCATATTTGTTCAAAACAAGGTTATATATTTATGGAAACGTCAGTGTAACAGTTGCTTTGGTGTATTTCCAGAGGTACCCTGGGCAACAAATAAGTAAAGGCTGTCCTCTTATTGCTCATTACAATGTTACATATATATATGAAAACATAGTAATAGTAGTCACTGTCCTTTAGTTTCATGGAAAGAAACATTCCAAGTCAAGTAGGGGGGGGAATTCACAACCCACATGTCTTAATTTAGTTATGTGAATAGTGAAGGTTAAAAAATGTCACCAATAACAGTTTTCTGGGATATCACATTGCATTTTATTATTATAAGGGCAGAACTCCATGAAGCGATGCAGTGTGCTAGGTAGCACTACGAGGAAACGCAGGTGAGTCATAGAAACATCGCAGCTACAAACTACATACATCCGGCAAGATGCAAACGATGCACGCTGCGTCTTCATTCCACAGTCGGATGCATGTATTTTGTAGTTGCAATGTTTCTATAACTTGCAGGATATTCAGCGCCTGCGTCTCCTTAACAGCGCAACCCAGCACACCGCATTGCTGCATGGAATTCTGCCCTTACACTCCTAAACCAATGTAGTTATTTTCAAACAGGTTTGCGTTGTTTAATGTCCAGGAACAAATATTAAACAGTAACAGAAAATGAGGGCCAGTTGGGATTCAGTTAAATTGTGATGTGATTGAATTGCATCAAGAATTACTATAAAGAACACCAAAAAAAAATCTATCTACATGTATCTGGTTAGTTACATTATATGAACTAATTTGTCAGCAAACAATGCTTCGCACAAACACAAGTATTGAATCAGTGTGCTTAAGCCTTTGAAACCAAATGGTTTCCAAAGTACAATACTAACTTATAACATTATGTAGCTATGTAAGCTTTAGCCTAGATGGGTTTTGAGATCATTACTGAAATTAAAGCAATTAAATCCATTGTGTAGTATGAATAGAAAATGTTATTCTAGTCTTTACTATTACAGAAGCTACTGTGTAATGATTCAGTGAATAGCCACTTCATGTTTGTAATAATGGCTAAATAGGTCTGCAGAAAAATTATAATTCAGATCTGAATCTAAAAACTGAAAATTATATCCACCACAATTACATAATCCTTTCTACTGTAATCGTTCAATAATAACAATATGCACACAAAATAAGGCAGTACATGTGTTTAAATAAACAAACAATGATGAAGAAAACACCTTTCAGTGGGCATAAATCTACATTCAGGTTGGAAATGATATGCAGTAGCAGTACATACGATTATGCACAGTATAGCACTCTGCACCTTGTGCTGGACTTATTCTGATATGAAGAATAGAGATTTGTACCAGCCCACTACTAAATACAAGTATTTCAATTATTGGGTTTAAAGGCTATGAGCATTCAGGGAAGGTTAGCTGTAACACTATGTCAGCCCCACAGAGCCCTGTGTGTTTAAAGTTCAGTGCAGGCCATAGTGCAGCAATTGCAGGCCTAGATTCTGCTAGAGGGGCTGCTTGAAGATGCCAAGGATATTTACTATTTATTGGACCTGTGGGTGGCTGTCCCTGTACTTAAAATACCAGGGCCTATTTTGTGAGAATGCTGAAATGCGTGACATCCACTTTGTGTGCTGTATTCAGGCCGACGCAGTAGCTCCAGCTGCAGACACAGAAGAGCAGTGGTTCAAGAATAGGGGCTGATTCTCATCCTGCATTTTTCAACAGGTCAAGAATCATACCATTATGGCTGTAGCCTAAATGTCCTATTTCATGTGAGGAAGGCTTTGATTCAGTAGTCTTGTAAAGAGCCACAGATTTCTAGACCATTTGTATATCTCTATAGCTACATCTATATCTTCCTAAAGATACTACACGGTTTATCCGTTGCTATGTAAATATGAGCCATTTTGCATCATTCAGATTGAATGGCTGCCCCCATGGCTTTACAGCTGTTTTTTTGTATACATTATAGTAGTGTTTCTGAAGCAGCAACAACATGTTTGCAGTTCATTATATTGAAATGCCTATGAACATATGAGTTTTTCCTTTTGGGCATTGCCATAAAGCAAGGCAATATTTCTGCTGCTTGTCAGAAAGGTAATAGACCCGAGACAACTGTTCAATATTAGATCACTTGGTATATATAAATGATTCCAGATTGCTAGTTCCAAAATGTACTTTGGGAAGACATTTTCCCCAGGACCAAGGTCCTGAAATTGGGCCTGTCCCTGGAAAGCAGGGAAGAGTGTAAAGTAAACTTTATACTGAGGGTCATGTTGCAGTTGCTGGTGTCAGATTCCTCTTTGGTGATAACTGTCCTTAAAGAAGGACTGTGTCTTGTTGTGTATGTTTAGTTACATTCTGCACAAGTAACAAATTAGCATTCTTAGCAGTTACTAAAAAATAAAAATACATGATATATATATATTCAACTGCTGTTAAATCACAAGGGTAAGGAACAATGCAAAGCTAATGATGCTGTTAACAAGAAGTTAATAGAATTTAAATAGCCAAATACAGCCAGTGCTGTGCAAAAACATAAGCATATGCCAATTTTGAGCTGAACTGATAAATTATTAAGAAGACACAAGAAAACCAAAAGCAAACATTGTATACTCCGTGCAGCTTATAAACAGAATATCCATGGCTTTAATGAGTTGCCAAGCCTTCAATGTCAGAGGTTCAAGAACAGTGTTATTGATGGGATGAAACCCAGCACACTAGAGACACTTGGTGATTACAAGGAGAAGAAAACTTTTGTTAAATGTGGACACTGACTACACTCATAAGCTTCAGTGTTATCCCATTTTATTATTATTCAGGGTGCTAGAAATGGTTAAAGATGAAAGCAAATTTGTAGGTTTTTTTAATGTATGCATTGTGTCTATATTGATGCACCAAATATTATCCATCTAAAGGCCTATACATCATTATGGTTATGATATTTGTATGCATGGAAGCCTGGGCATGATCAGTGTATAAAGTATAATTATTCTACAGTGAATTATACTCTTAATATCTTAAATCTGTGTTACTGTACATGATATTATGCCTGGCTTCTTCACCAGGTTTAGGTTAGGGTAACCTGGCAAATGTTTCACTGTGAGCTTGTGTGTTGCCTCCAGATGCACTTAATGACTTCTGCATAGTTCTGTGTGAATACAATATTATGCAAGTGCATTCTCTCCGATTAAACATTCTTAATGATTATTCAGATTGCTGCAGGCGTTATTGGGGCATCTGTTCTCTGCATATTGTCAATTGTCCTGCAGACATCTTCCACTGTCAGGTGCCGTGCTGCTTGGATTGTGGGGATTTGCATGAGGCACTTTCTCTGCTTCAACTCCTAATTGGAGCCCTAACATCCTGTTGGGTATCAGCACAGGATGATTCAGCTGAAAACACCAGAATAACCTATGTTTAATCATTTCTTCTGTAACTCCTATTTGTTAAATTATTAAGACCCCTGTTTATTATAAATGAATGTAAAGCAGTACATAACCTGCTGCCGCCATATAGATGAATGATAATGAAGCAGGAGCTCTGCTGCCATGAAGCAAGGTAAGAATCTTGTCTTAGTTGGTAGCACCCCAAGGACAGCAAAAACCCACTTTAAGAGCCGAAATTCTAATTTTTAATGGATTGCCCCTGTGATGAAGTGACATAGATCACAGAATCTACAATCTGTATCACCTCCAGGACAGGAAAGGTATATTTTTATTTCAGCATTGCTGATGATTTTTTATTTGTGCCCATCTAGTCTCTTTACTTCTCTTCGATGTCCAAACTGTGTCATCCCAGGCACCATGCGTGTCCAAATCATAATACTATGAGTTTGTGCCAGCATGGTTTTATGCGTAATAGATCTTGCCAAACTAACCTAATTTCTTTTATGAGAATGTAAGTAGAGACCTCGATTCTGGGATGGCAGTGGATGTGATTTACTTAGACTTTGCTAAAGCATTTGATACAGTGCCACACAAAAGGTTACTGGTTAAATTAAGGAATGTTGGCCTGGAACTTAGTATTTGTACCTGGATAGAGAACTGGCTAAAAGATAGACTACAAAGAGTGGTGGTAAATGGAATATTTTCTAATTGGACCAGTGTTGTTAGTGGAGTACCGCAGGGCTCTGTACTAGGTCCCTTGCTTTTCAACTTGTTTATTAATGACCTGGAGGTGGGCATTGAAATTACTGTTTCTATTTTTGCAGATGATACTAAATTGTGCAGAACTATAGGTTCCATGCAGGATGCTGCCACTTTGCAGAGTGATTTGTCTAAATTGGAAAACTGGGCCGCAAACTGGAAAATGAGGTTCAATGTAGATAAATGCAAGGTTATGCACTTTGGCAAAAATAATATAAATGCAAGTTATACACTAAATGGCAGTGTGTTGGGAGTTTCCTTAAATGAGAAGGATCTAGAGGTCTTTGTAGATAACACGTTGTCTAATTCTGGGCAGTGTCATTCTGTGGCTACTAAAGCAAATAAAGTTCTGTCTTGCATAAAAAAGGGTATTAACTCAAGGGATGAAAACATAATTATGCCTCTTTATGGGTCCCTGGTGAGGCCTCATCTGGAGTATGCAGTTCAGTTTTGGAGTCCTTAAGAGGGATATAAATGAGCTGGAGAGAGTGCAGAGACGTGCAACTAAATTGGTTAGAGGGACGGAAGACTTAAATTATGAGGGTAGACTGTCAAGGTTGGGGTTGTTTTCTCTGGAAAAAAGGCGCTTGCGAGGGGACATGATTACACTTTACAAGTACATTAGAGGACATTATAGACAAATGGCAGGGGACCTTTTTACCCATAAAGTGGATCACCGTACCAGAGGCCACCCCTTTAGACTAGAAGAAAAGAACTTTCATTTGAAGCAACGTAGAGGGTTCTTCACAGTCAGGACAGTGAGGTTGTGGAATGCACTGCCGGGTGATGTTGTGATGGCTGATTCAGTTAATACCTTTAAGAATGGCTTGGATGATATTTTGGACAGACATAATATCAAAGGCTATTGTGATACTAAGCTCTATAGTTAGTATAGATATGGGTATATAGAATTTAATTAAAAGTAGGGAGGGGTGTGTGTATGGATGCTGGGTTTTCATTTGGAGGGGTTGAACTTGATGGACTTTGTCTTTTTTCAACCCAATTTAACTATGTAACTATGTAACTATGTAAAAAAAAAAATCATATATATATATAGTATTGGGATGGATGGCACTCCGCTTCTCAACTTCACCCAGTTGCACAGTTAAAGTATCACATATGCACTCTCAAATGAACCAGCAACACAGGGATATTTTTCAAAAGTAGAAAAGTGTATTTAGTGAAGCATGTTCCAGCCAACGTAACGTTTCGGTCCCTGCTGGGACCTTTCTCAAGGCAACTATACCCTAAATACCATGTGATATATATAGCCAATAAACCATAGGCAATTAGAGAATGACATCACATTCAAAGCATTAATGTGATTGGTGCAAGGTATAAAAGTGATAACATGCACAACATTTATATAAAAATTCATAAATAAAGTGACAATTGCTTAAAAAACGACTGTAATTAAGCAGTCAAAATTTATTAACGAACTCCAATCAGTACAACGCGTTTCACGGGCTCAGACCCGCTTCTTCAGGCAATAAACATAGGAGTTACAGCTGTGAATTTCAGAGACCAAAGTAACAAATAGTATGCTGTATGCTTATTCATCAAAACAAAAGCTTTTTTAGTATTACAAAAATATGTATGGTAGTCATTATTCTGGGATAAAGGTATGGTGCAGGGATTGGTTAGCTATTAAAAAAAGGGGGGGTTTTGGGATATACCAAAGTAAAGGTTGATAGGTATTAAAGGATACAACAATTATACAGGTGAAGTGCAGTAAATAGGGTAAAAAGGAAGTGCAGTGAGCAAAAATGTAGTGGGGCTGCAAAGTTAATATAAAGTCATAACTAACAAAACAGATAAGGCATAGAGTGGTGTGTGGTAATAAATAACAAGACTGGCAATAGTATACACACTTAGCGCCTCTGTGCCGGACGAAGGACGCCTGAGTGTCTTTTATAGTGAGAATTTGGAGGGGAACCAGCATCTTACAAACAGGAAGTGCATCATAGGGGGGCGGGGTTAAGGCAAAAGGTTCAATACTATAGTATAGGAAGTAAATAGTCGCCATGTTGGGAGGGGAAGTGTGGGGTTTACTTAGCCGCCATGTTGGATGGGACAGAGTAGTGAAATAGGTACATAAAAGTGCGTGAGGGTACACATATAAGAAATAGGGGGAGTGTTAATCATATTGATGTGGGCAAGCGGCTATAAAATCGGAAAAGAATAAAAGAAGGATTTTTTTTTAAAATTTATATCAGGGCAGGTTATTAAAATGGAGTGCCATAGTGCATGATGCCTGAATAATAACCATATGGAGCAAAAACAGGTTGCTTATACAGAATAATAAAAACATTATCTAAAACATATATTAAAAATTGTAATCAAAAACATACATCCATAAAGTATCAGATACTGTGATCAAATATAATACATTGATATATAGAATATACGATATGCCACCTTATTTATTATTCCATAAAAGAGAGGACTGACTAAAAATGTTAACGGAACAGAACGGATATGATTATGGGGGTTGATATTTAGTAAATTTTCTCTAAGACCTCGTTAAGTCCTTCAGGAACGAGTGTCTTTAGGGTTTGGATCCAATACATCTCAAGTTTTTTAAGTTTTTCAAATGCCGCCGGTTCTGTCTCATTGATATTATCTATAAGGGTGATGGAGAAAGTGTCGGGATTGCTCTGGTGTTACCAATATCCAGTACTCCATAAAAAAACACATATCCTGTCAGTCTAAATTTGTAATTTACGTCATCTCCAATATGTTGGCAGAACCACACAAGAGGCCCGGAGCCGGATAGGTCAACATAAAAGGAATTTTTTGAACAAATTCCCCATGCACAGTGTTTCACGTCACTTTCACTCAGCACACCAGAGCAATCCCGACACTTTCTCCATCGCCCTTATAGATAATATCAATGAGACAGAAACGGCGGCATTTGAAAAACTTAAAAAACTTGAGATGTATTGGATCCAAACCCTAAAGACACTCATTCCTGAAGGACTTAACGAGGTCTTAGAGAAAATTTACTAAATTTACTATTGCTGTAGGCAAAGTGTCAGCCATGAACATATGAATAGGATTTATGCATCATATAGACATACAAATCATATGCATACTGTGCATTTTAAAAATATTAACCTTCAAATTCCAATACCACATCAACCCCTGAAAAGAAATGTCAGTCCGCCATTCAATATTCTATTACTTTAAACATTAGACTAACTTTAGTACAAAATAGTTACTGGGTCACCTTACTGTTAGGGATTTTCACAGTACATACAGTATAATCCTGTGTAATAGCTGATGAGTTATATTTTGGGTTCTCTACATGCCACATGCTTTTGTAATTCTATGCATAATAGACGTCATAGTGTTTAGTAAACCACCTCGGAGGACGAAAGTTTTTCTTTAAAAAGGCTTCCAATACTGATAATTGTGTATGAATACAAAGCAGCTCATTTCTTTTGGGAGAACGCTAAACCTACCTAAATTATAATTATTCCCTGTCTATGACTCCCAGCATTCATTTTTAGAATGTTTTATTTTGTACCAGAAGACATGTAAGAGATATAGTGCAGTAAAGTGAAGTGTTGAGTAAGTTTTTCAAACTTTCATATCTTTAGCAAAGTTTTTCAGTATGGTAGTACATTACTATTATTTACTGAATTGCAGTTCTTTAGAATGCGTATAATTTAAAATGTGGTTTTCCGGCATTATATTACTTTTGGGACATTTTGCAATCTAAAGTATCCTTATTTCTGGTACTCCAGTAAGTTTATGATGCACACAAGGCATGTATCTTCATAAGTATACATATTTGCTTTCTCTTCACCAAGGAGACTTGGGGCATTCCAAGCCAGTTGTATTTCCATTCATACAATAAAATATGTTTCTATTATATTTCCCAGCATTATGACAAGGTTTAGAGTCATATATCTTGTTACAGAAGTGGAAAAAAAACTGTTCCAGGTAAACTAAAACTTCCTCACTCGGAAATTCCCCTACAATGAACAAGCACAAAATGTTTTTAAAAAATCATCTGGCATATAATGTACAAATAAGGTGCAAACATCAGTGGTCATTGAAAGGGTTAATCATTTTTAAGGACACATTTTAGTGTCAAGCTTTTTCTTTGAGCATTTATATATGTTTGAAGGGTCTCATTTTACAGCTGTTTTGTGTAGACTGAGCAAGAACAGTACTGTGTTTGAAATAATTACCTTGATAATTTGCAGATTACAAGTGAAAGTAATTGCTATTCAAGACTTAGAAGCAGTAATCCAAATCCTGCATTCAGAGGTTGTTAAAGTAAATGTACCACATTGATTCATTTTTTAATAAGAAAGTGTAACATTCAAGATCCCTACTGGGGCTCTATTCCCTAGAAGCTGCATGAAATATATTACTAATTTTTCCAGTAACTTTTCAACAGCTTCTCATCTCAATTCATGAAGTACAAAACATGGCCAGGCAAAATGTAAGAATAATAAAGGACAATCATTTGGAAACCTGGCTGCCAGCCTCTGACTTGGAATAATGGCAATCCAATATCAATTTAGATCAATTCTTAAAAAGGTCCCAGAGGTTGCTGTTAATGGTTAATTACTGGTCGAATAGTGTGCCGCTGATACTTTCTACAGTAGTATAACATAGTACTGTGCATTTTAATCGCGGTTCAGTAATTGCAAACAAATCTTAACAAAAGGCTTTGCCTTGAATAGAAAAATACACTTACTTGAAACTATGTTTTCCATTGTACAAGACAATCATCTTTAAGATTTCGCTCTGTGCAAGGTGAAACCATCAGGGCAATTTAAGGGGGAAATACACCTAAGTGTGTTTATCGTCCATTGATTTTATTTTATTTTACATAGATACTGTAGTTGAGTGCATGGACATGGATCATGGAGTTCTCAAACACACACATCAACAGATCAGATTTGTGAGCTAATAAGTGTCTGGAAATTTCCTTTTACATGATACATACGGTAATATCTGCCATAAAACATGCAGAGAATTTGTTACCTTGGAGTTCCATGACCTGTATATGGTCATGAAACTCCTTGGTAACTTCTAATATCCTTATTAATATATAGGTATGGGATCCGTTATCCAGAAACCCATTATCCAGAAAGCTCTTAATTACAGAAAGGCTGTCTCACATAGACTCCATTATAACCAAATACTGTAATTCAGATTTTTAAAATGTATTTCCTTTTTCGCTGTAATAATAAATAATAGCTTGTACTTGATCCCAACTAAAATATAATTAATCCTTATTGGAAGCAAAACCAGTCTATTGGGTTTTCTAGTGAACGTAAGGTATGAAGATCCAAATTACACTCACAGGAATGCACTCTGTAATAATGTTTGACACTGCATGATGAGTGCATGATTAAATCTTATTATAGCATAAACAGAATGAATCATTACTGAAATGTGAAAAAAAACTTTAATAAAAGGCCACGTTGTACAGCATCCAACATTTCAGTCCAAGGAAATACAATTGTAATACTATTACAAACTTAAATACCCACATACGAGTGTGAAATTGGCATCATGTGACCAGGCCATGATCTGATTACACATATATTAAATGGGGCCCCTAAAAAAAACCAAATGTCACCCTATTTTGTGGACACTGTTATTAAGGCAAGCTAAAATCTTGCCAAATCATGCCAAAATCTTGTTTATGCACCAAAATGGGGCACCCAATTCCCATGCCCATGCACTGGCTACAAAATGAATGTGGGGAGAGCAGTGACATCTAGAAATTGCAGAATGGAAAGTTGAAGTAATTGCCTGCCCCGCCTCTATGCCTAAAGCATAGAGGAGGGCCAGGAAATATATGATTGACACCTGAGAGTTTTAAACGAGTTTATAGCCGGTATGGTTGTTTTAAGGAAAAAAAAGAATTTGGGTTTCATGATTAATTTTAAAAGGACTATTATTATACAGATTTTCATGTGACAGGTCCCCTTTAAGCAAAAAGCACTTTTTGAACAAATGCATTTTTAGATATATCAATCTCCTTTTCCAGCTCTTGGGGTTGATTTAAAACTCAAATGTATCTATTTTTTTCTGAAAGCAAAGTCAGCCTAACTCCCTTCCACAAATTGAACTCATGTATTAATAATTTTTCTCGAAAAAATTTGACAGACAAAAAGTAATGACAAAATCAAGCATCAATTCGTATCGTACGATTGATGCTCTGAAAACTCGATTTTATCAAGTTATCGCTCGACTTTTTCCAATTATCAGCTGAAGACCACACATTTTTTGGATTATCCAGCGCAGATCATGATGTCAAGAAATAACTTCAGGGACATCTGCCATTGACTTGTACATGACTTCGACATGTTTGAGATGGTGTATTTTGGATTTGATTTTTAGCAGCTTTGTGGTATGATAAATTTCTTAGGGGCCGATTCACTAACTTCGAGTGAAGGATTCGAAGTAAAAAAACTTCGAATTTCGAAGTGTTTTTTGGGCTACTTCGACCATCGAATGGGCTACTACGACCTTCGACTACGACTTTGAATCAAACTATTCGAACTAAAAATCGTTCGACCATTCGACCTTTCTATAGTCGAAGTACTGTCTCTTTAAGAAAAAACTTCGACCCCCTAGTTCACTATCTAAAAGCTACCGAACTCAATGTTAGCCTATGGGGAAGGTCCCCATAGGCTTGGCTAACTTTTTTTGATCGAAGGATATTCCTTCGATCGTTGGATTAAAATCCTTCGATCGCACTATTTGCGCTAAAATCCTTCGACTTCGATATTCGAAGTCGAATGATTTTAATTCCCAGTCGAATATCGAGGGTTAATTAACCCTCGATATTCGACCCTTTGTGAATCGGCCCCTTAAAATTAGTTTTTTTGTTTTTTTCCACAAAAAAAATTGAGTTTGAATTCACAACCAAAGCAGGCAGGCAGCAGCCATTTTTGTGGACAGCGTTATTAAGATACGTTTTGTAAAACCTTTAAAATCTTGTTTATGTGCCAGAATGGGAGACGTGATGCCCATGTCTACTAGCTACACAATTATAGACTGCGAGCATGGAGGTGGAAAGTGAGGAGAGCAATGATATGTAGGAAATGCAAAATGGAAAGTTAAAGCAATTTCCTGCCCCGCCTCTATGACTAAGGCATGGGGGAGGAGCAGGCAATATATGATTGACAGCTGAAATCTTTAAATGCATTTATAGCAGGTTTGGATGTTTTAATGAAAAAAATAATTTGGGTTTCATGTTTAATTTGAAAATGACTTTTATTATACAGCTTTTTATGTCTGGGTGACGGGTCCACTTTAAAGCATATTCCTGTGAGTGTAGTTGACAAAAAAAACTATATGCAAAAGAATTAATAATACACCAAATCCTCAAAAACAAAGGTTTCTCCAGAATACTGAACTGAATCTGAGAAATGAAAGCACCACAGCAATTAAGAAAAAAAATCTTCTTCATCTGAATCACATGCCAAATTCATCCGAATCTGAACCCTGCTAAAAATTGAATTATTCTGTTATATTAACAGAATCCTGAATTTGTTGCATCCCTAAAAAAAATAACAATACCTTTTTTTGATACAGACTTATCAAACATCCCCCTAGTATGTTTTTTTACAGCTATTTAAATTAACATTCGCTTTCAATGCATTTTGTGACTACAGTTTTTTATCCATGCTTTGCAGTGAAATATTTATATACATTGTACATCAATTTTTTTTTCCAGTCTGAAGCAGACTGATTGCCACCCACATACGCCCTATATTTGATTTTGTAATTATTACATGGGTGCTATAGTTACTAGCCTTTTTTTGCATAACAGCTGTGCAGGGAATGTTCACTATTTGTATCTATTTGATAAATTCCAAAAATTTCAAGATTTAGGGTACACTTTCTACAAAATAGCAAATTTTGTAATGGAAGGAAAGGCTTCACAGACTGTCAAGATAAAATGTGAAATATTGTTGTTGTATTGTATGACTTAATGGCTGAGAATACTTTTTAAAGTTTTTTTTGTTCACATTTTAATAAAAATTTAGGCCAGATATCCCATGTGCCATTGACCTTAAGAATCTCCTATTGGACACTATGATGTTTAAATGTTCTGTTATGCAAAGACTAGGAAATCCAGCCATCTATTAAACAACTCTGTACCCAACCTGTGCAATGCAAAACTGAGCATAGGATGAAAATACATGGGCAAAGGTTACCTTTGGAATAGCACATGTTAAATTGCTCAAGGCATAAAGAGATACAGGCTGCTAATATCATTGGACAATCCACAGTTTGAATTAATTGAACAATAAACGCCTCAGGTGCTGTCAGGGGGCCTATCGGCTCTCAGCGGGAGTAGTCGGGACCAAGGAGGAAGTTCAAGGGGTCAAAGTCCAAGTTCGCGGTACAGAAAAGGATCAGGAGAAATCAGAGTCAATATCCAGTCAGGAGTTCAAAGGCAGGCAGAAAACAGTGAAGTCAAAGTCCAGGCAGGGTCAGGAATCCAAAAATCAAATAATAGAGAAATATACATCTAGGAATTCCTACGACTGGGCATTGAACCGGCATCTTGGGCGTCCTTTTATTTTGAATTTGGCACCAGTGATGTCATCACACCGCCATCTTGGATCCAACGCTGCAGGGGAGAGCCGTGCCGGGAAGAGCTGCGCCGACGGGTGCCAAAAGGATTGGTAGAATGTCTAGATTTTTTATCTTACGAGGGGCCATAAACAGTATGGTCACACCAACTGATATCAATTGCACATGGACGCTGGTTAGCAGGCCACTATACTTGTACTGAAAACCATACCAAACTTGATTTCATACAATTTTATTATTAATCATTTAGCAACCTGTAGATATTACGTTTATTAACCAACTGAAGTATTTGCTTACTCAGAAGCCTTAGATGTTCTTTTCATTTTAGTTCAGTAATGTCTAAAGCTGAAACGAGTTTATTTAATTATAAGAGCCATGAATATCCTGTTAATGATATCCTTATAAACGGTGCTTAGTGATGTCAGTGGTTATATGCAGAGCTTAGTGATGTAATTTCTGTCACATGACTCACTGAAACTTGTGTCTTATAATAAATAAAGGACCCCAGTTGCAAAATATGAGGTTATTGGAAGTCACCTTGGAGTTCCATGACCTGTATAAAAACTATATAAATTATAGTTGTATGTCCAGTGTCCAGTGTTAAATTTACTTTTAGTATGATGTAGACAATTCTGAGACAACATGCAATAAGTTTTGATTGAATTATTTGTGTGGATTTTGAATGAATTAGCTTTTTGTTCAGCAGCAGTTTGGAATTTGGTTGCTTGGATCCAGTTTTCCCTAGCAGCCAGTCATTGGTTTGAAGGGGAGACTGGAACATGAAGATAAGAGAGTCTGAATAAAAAGATAAGTAATACAAAATAACAATTATTACTAAATTGTAGCTTCACTGCAGGGCCGGAACTACGTGTAGGCAGAAGAGGCAGCTGCCTGGGGCGCAATAATAGGGGGGCACTAGGTAGCTACCTCTAAAATTGTCTTTTGCCTACCCCTAGTCCGCACCTCTCAGTCTTCATCTTCCTTCCCTCCTGACACCCTCCCCTCCGTCGCTGTCCCTCACTCCCTCCCTCACTATTCCCTTCCTCCCCCCCTTCATTCACCACTTCCCTCCATTCCTCCGTCAATCACCCCTCTCTGTCGCGTGAGGGGGCGGGGCTTGCCGGCCTTGGTTGCCTAGGGCGTCTGGCCCAGTCCTGCCTCAAAGAGCAATGGTTCAGTGAAACTTTAAAAAATAAAATATTAAGACCAATTGTTAAGAATAGGAATGTAGTTCATCTTTCGGTTAAAATAATGGTGAACTACCTATTTAAATACAGCAGCAATTAAATATTAAAGGTGTTCACCTTTAAATTAACTTTTAGTATAATGAAGGGAGTGACATTCTGAGACAATTTGCTATTGGTTTCCATTTTTTATTATTTGTGTTTTTGAGTTATTTCGTTTTTTATTCAGCAGCCCTCAGATTTCTATTTCAGCAATCTAGTTGCTAGCAACCAAAAATTACTTGATTTGAATAAGAGACTGTAATATGAATAGAAGAAGGGCTGAATAGAAAGATGAGTAATAAAAGGCAGCAATAACAGAAATGGGGTTATAAACTAACGCTTGAATTTGTCTGGTCAGGCTTTTGCAGCAAAAAGTAGAATTTTTCATGGAAGAGAAAAACTCAAATTTTTCAACATTTATTATACCCAGATACTGCAAAAAGCCAAAATCTGAAAATCCACAATGTCAAACCGAGGTCCTGTATATGATAATAGGAGAGGCACCCATCTAAATATGAAGCTATCATTGTTTGCACTGGGTTTAGTCAAAGAAATCCCAAAAATTTGGGGGTTTTGGGCAAAAACCCCATAAAATCGAACATTTCTGGAAAAAAGTCAGGAAAAAACAGACGATTTGGGTTTTTGCATAATTTTTTCGGGTTAGATAAATTCGGATTTAAGTAAATAACCCCCTTGAATGTGTAGTTAACAATTATGTGTTGGTTCCTTTCTGTGATTTTATATTTAAATAAGTCTAAAGGCCCCCAAACTGCCGACAGACCGAGTTGGCAGCTTATTGGCCGTGTGTGGGGCCATCCAACGGGCTTCCTCGATCGCAATCTGGCCGAAAGTTGGCCAGATCTCGATCGAGCAGGTTAAAAAAATCCCAGCGGATCGCGGCGCATCTATGCGTCTATGTGGTACTGCGATCCGACCAACCATATCGGATCCATTATGATCAGATCACTGGGCCCTAGGGCCCACGATTTGATCAGCCCGATATCGCCCACTTCAATGTGGGCGTATAGGGGAGACCACCTTTAGGCTGATGTCGCAAGATGAGATTTCTAATGCTGAACTTTGGGATCAAAATTGTTGTCATGTGGTTTCCACTAGTCAGCTGTCATATAAATACCTTCAGTTCCAGTAATACACTTATACACATGATCAAAATGCTTGCTCACTCCTTGTCAGCTTTAATTTAACTAATACCTTTTCAGCACTGATCATAGCTGGCTCTCATCAGAGAATTGACTCATGGGTTTAATCACTGTCAAATGTGACTCAGCAGTGTCCCAGGCTTCTCTTTGTCTTGCAACTATAAAGCACCAGATCCCATGGGACTTTGAGTGGTTTGTCACTTACACTATTTCCAGCTCAGTGGGAAGCTAAATGTTGGCAATTACCATGGATTTTCATTGTAATAGTCCTGACCCTGTTAATGCAAACACGGTGTTCATAAGCATTGCCCCTCACCGAGCTGCAAATCGCGTGGGCAGGATTGCACTTAAGAAGTGTCAGTAATTTTACAATCGCAAAACAATCTTCATAGTCAGTCGTTTTGTACAGAAAATAAGAAAAAACATCAAAATTTAAGTATGAACACAACGCCAATGCTTTGAATTCTTTGTTAAATAAAGGGCATATTGCTCGTTTTACAGGGCATTGTTCCTTTCTGCTGACCTGCTGAGCTAAACCCAATATGGCCCTTGTTTATGCCAATGCAAATCAGTGGTGCAAGATTTAACAGGAAGTAAAAACATCCCATTTTCACGAATAAATGCGTGCTCTTGTATTGTGAAGAGCTTGTTAACTAATGCTTTAAGACATGATATTTTTGAGAGGTCGCTTTTCAATATAATCACATAAATTGTCTCTAGAGTTGTTTTGTTCTTACTTTAAATCTATTAGCAGTTGCATTCGTGGAATCTATATTTTCAGGGCCACACTGACTAAGAACCCATTGAAATAGTGTTTCTATAGCTCTTCAGTATCCTCAGACCAGATATTCCATTTATGTCTAGGTGTGCCAGTAATGACCTTAAATGCATCATCCACCTGATTAAACATAACCTGAACGTGAACTCCCCAGTCAAATACAGTTAAGCGTCTCAGTGTTCAATCTTAATGTTTATAATCTATTTAGTGGGGTTGGATTAGCATTCACTAGAAATGATGTGCAGCTGAACACTATGGGGCAGATTTACATAGGGTCGAATATCGAGGGTTAATTAATCCTCGATATTCGACTGCTGAATGTAAATCCTTCGACTTCGATATTCGGATTCGATATGTGGATTTACCGCAAATAGTACGATCGAACGAAAAACGATTAAATCCTTCGATCGATGGAACGATTTTTCTTCAACCTAAAAATTGTTACAAAGCCTATGGGGACCTTCCCCATAGGCTAACATGGCACTTCGGTAGGTTTTAGGTGGCGAACTAGGGGGTCGAAGTTTTTTTTAAAGAGACAGTACTTCCATTATCGAATAGTCGAATATTCAAACTATTTTTAGTTCGAATAGTTCGAATCGAAGTCGAAGGTCGAAGTAGCCAATTCGATGGTCGAAGAAAAAAAATTATTCGAAATTCAAAGTTTTTTTTATTCTATTCCTTCACTCGAGCTAAGTAAATGGGTCCCTATATTGACATCACAGTCATCTGATGTAATTTCAGCATATTTATGCCTCATATGGCAGCATACTTTTTATCCTCACCATGATCCCATAAACAGGGCATACACATGCCTAATGTCTTGAATTTTTTAATTAAAAAAAAAGTGAACTTTACTGTTCTGCACAGTAAAGTTCACTATTGTTGAACTTTACAAATCTCCTCTTCTTCGGGGCAACTAAACATAAATGCAACTTCGGGCGACTTCGGAAAACAAATCGCTCCGAGTGCCATCCTGTCGGCGAATTTCTAGCCGTCGGGAAGGCAGTGCAGGAAGACTAGTCGCCTCGAAGAAGAGATTTGTCGCCGGGCGTCTAATCTCCCTGAATTGCCGCGTGTGTCTCTGCCCTTACAGGTATACTGGTATCAATATAATGTTAAAAACCTAGAGAATAGCCATGGCAATAATCTGTGCCCTTGTACTGTCCAATTAATGGGCCAATCATCATTTCATCATCATCATCATTTATTTATATAGCGCTGTCAAGATACGCAGTGCTTTACCAATGACACACTACATTAAAGCGATTTTTGCATTTCAGCATAAACTATAATTAGAGGGCCATGTCAAACTAGGCATTTTCTCTGCCAGCGTATGTATGCCAGGGGTGAAAACAACAATCCAATTTATGCAGTAAAATAAGTGTGTGCTGACATTAAAATTACATACTTTCATGTCTCTGCGCTAAAATTAGCCCCTTCTGTGCACAAACATGCCAATGCTGTGCGTGGGAGTGCAAACTGGTTTTGGGGCAGAAGTAAACACATTGGTTATTTCGCTGGCAGAGGAAACACCTGGTGTGACATGGACCTTAATGTCATCTAGTTCGTTATAAAAGCTCAGATATAGTGAATATAAAACAACTAACATGTAATTAGAACTAATTGCAATTAAATATCTAGTAGGGCTGTAGGACACCTTAGCAGATTAAAGGCTGGAAGAGGATTAAAGACTAGAATAGAATACCATGGTTTCAGTATTGGATTTACTGTAGAGAAAGAGATCTGCTTATAAAATGTATGCTTTTATTTTAATCACAGGATACAGTTACTTTCATTATAACTACATCGTCTCTAGTGTGGCAAGGCACTGTTTGAAGAGAAAGGCAATTTTGATTGTTATTGACATAAGGATTACATTACATTGTATCTCATTTCAAGCAAAACTTTGAATAGGTATTACCTGAGACATGCAAATCATTAGCTGTTTATGCATGGGCTGAATTGGAATTGTTTGTATTGCAGATATGTATTGCTAACGCTTTGATATGTATTGCTTCATTTTTTAATAATGAAGGAAAAAACTGCATATTGCTTACTGCAGATAACTCTTTAACCATTTACATGACCAGTCACCTGCGCAGACACCATATGGACCATGAACCATAATAGACTGCAATCCTTTTATTGAGTGACTCCACACAACATGTTTCAGGCTCTGTCCCCTTTATCAAGATTCATGCATGTTATTATATGCCATCTGGAGTTGTTAGCATGGGCACAATGAACATGTATAAGGCTTATGGCACATGGGTCATCAGTGCACACACATACAGGGGTAGAAGGCAGTAGAACGGTTTCCATTAACCTTAGGCTTACTCATTTACTGTTCTCCTAGCAGGTTTTGGGTTCTGTATTTTTTCCCCACATTGTAAACATGTGTTCAGGTAGTCATTTGTATTTTTGAATTTGTTACAACCAACCACTATCCTCAAGGCTTTGTTAAGTACCCAAATGTAGCCTGTGCTTCATATAAGGTGTCAAAACAAATACATTGATTAGCAATTGTAAGATTCTGCTGTCCTGTCAATTCGAATTTTTACTAAAAATAGGAGTATTTACCAGGTCATAAGTTTAGAATGGAAGTGACTAGAGGATAAATGATCCCTCTGAATATAAATTTGCAGTTAGGTTGCTTCTTTATGTTTGATGCGATGCTTTAGCCAAAAATGTGTGTTTTATAATGTTCTGAGGCCAACCTCCCCCCCCCCTCCTCGTATTCCAGCCTCTTCCATTGTGGAACTTTTTACCACATTTGTCTTTCTATAATAGTTTGGTATAATGGTTCATTATGCATTACCACCTGCCACTAAATTTTCTCTTCTAAGAAAGGTGTTTTAATGGTGCAGTGATTAAGGGAGCTGATTTATACAGTGAAGGTTGAAAGTTCAAACTCTGCTTCTTCCGACATCTCTCTTTTTGGCTTCAAGAAGGACCACCTGCCACCAAATTTGCCTACCCAAACCTAGGGCTTCAATGGTGTTGTCAATATGATCTCCCTCTTTGGAGGGTTTGGTTACAGTTGCTTTAGTTCTTCACGAACGCCCACGTGCTACAATATTTGCCTCCCATTTATAGATTTTTGATAGTATAGTAGTTAGGGGGGTTGCATCTGTCTTTTTGGATAGATCAGTTACAGTGACCTTGACTGTTCATGATGGTCAATTTTGCCACCAAATTTGCCAGTCCAATAATGGCATGCCCAAGACTGCAAGCACAGCATCTTCATTTAGGTGCCATGGAGATGGGAGGAGTCTGCCACAGTTAGTGAAAGAGAAGCACTCAGTGAGCTGAATAGAATGGAATAAGGAAATATGAAGATGGCAGATAGGCATAACCCATTTGGAGATGCTAGGTAGATGTTAAGAAGTGGGCAGGAAGCATCAGGCAGTGGTACCCCTGGCATTCTAGGACTCTCTCTACACCCCTGCACTTTTCAGAGATCACCTTAAAGGAGAAGGAAAGGCTATATATATATATATATATATATATATATATATATATATATATTCTAATATATATATATATATATATATATATATATATATATATATATATAAACACATGGGCTTCTGTATCAGACTTTCTGTTGTCAGCATAAACTTCAGGGCTAGGGCTTGAGCATACTCAGTTTGCTCCTCTCTCCCCCTCCCTTCCCTGGAGTAGGGAGAGACTCAGGCAGGAAGTGATGTCACACCAAGCTAATATGGCAGCTGCTATCCTAAACAAACAGAGAGAGCTTCTAGAGCAGTTTACTCAGTTATGGTACAGAATAAATATTGTCTTATAGCGTGCATGTTACGAAAACTTACCCTGGTGGTCTAGTGGGGGGACGGCAGGGACGCCTGCCGCCCCCTCGGCAGGGACGCCCGCCACGCAGGTCTTCTGCACCTCAGGCGCCGGCATCTTAGGGAGCGCGTACCTCCTTGATATTTAAAGGCAAAAGGCGCACTGACATATGACGTCAGCTACAGTTGTGCCCCTCTGCCTATCCAGAACCTCTAACCTTGCACCTCTCGTTTAAGTCCTGGTGGCATCCAAGTAGCTGAAGGATCCTCCAGAGGCCAAAGGCGGTCACACTACAGGTAAAGCACGAGCTGAGACCAGGGTGCTTGGCATTTGTTCTGGTGTTGGGTGCCGACCGTGACAGTGCACTATTGTGGCTAATCTATTGGCAATAAACTGCTTCGCTAGTTTTGCTTCTCCTTCCACTCTTCCTTAACTTGCATCCCCTGTTTTGGCATCTGCTCTAGTTTTCTCCATTCTGGGATACTCCAGTCCTTAATCAGCCACACTTAATGCTCTATTAATGGTTAGGTGAAGGAGCCTTGAGTTACCTGCTTTAATCACGTTTTACTTGCCTCTATAGCTGCATTGCACTTTCCCATGTGAACTTTTCTTCTTTTTCCTTTTGGCTAAAACATTATAATTTCCTAATGTCACACTTTTCAGCCCAATGACCATCCTTTCCACAGATTTTCACAACACAAACTGCAAGTCCAACATCACATGTACTGTAGCTAAGATTACTACTGAAAAAGCTGATCCTTTTAATGGCCTCAGATGGGTTTGAGCACAATTAAATATGTTTGTCTTTGCTTTCCCCTTCCTCTTATTTTCATCTGAAGGCAGTAGTCAAGAGACTGGAGAAAACTAAGCCACCTACTAGCAGCTGGGATAAGACACTGGAAAATGTGCCTTCCTTCTCAGCTTTTAGCTATTGATTTTTTTGTGCTTAATAAATCTTGAATATTCAAGTTTCAAAAAATCACATTTGAAAATAGACTCATTCACAATTTTTTACTGTGGAAAACCTGAATTATGGTGAAGACTCAATTTTGCATTTTGATAATTCTGCCTTTAGCTATAACTCACTTGACTGCTTTCTGTGGGTGCCAAAAGCAGAGAAGTACAAATCCCTACAGCTGTACAGTGATAAGGTAAGGAAACAAACTAGACACATTATCCAGTCATTTCTAGCTCCAAGCTATTGCATAAATCCTGAAATTGGAGAATTTTCTGTACAGTTTTTGGATTAAAACCATATTTATTGTTCTGTTTGATTTTTATGTAACAACCACATTAACTAGTTTCAATATATTACAAATAAAATTACAAGAAGTGGTATCTCTTGTGAATAGTTTCGGAGCAAGCTATAAAGCTCCTCCAGCTGATTAAAATAAGGTTCCTTCCGTTTATAGGAAATGTTTCATTCTAATGTAACGGCTGCTGCAAGATAGTATTGATAGTTGTCTTTCTGATTGCAGTCTGTTTGTTTTAGAGGCAAATGCTTTTCTTAATTACACTGTAACAGAACTGCACCACATTTTGTGAGGAAGACATGTTTGAAATCAAATCACTTTTTATTTCATTTGAATAAAAAAACACGACCACTTCCAACCCATCTGTTATATATATGTTGTACAGTACTTAATTTTAGTTTTCCTGTGATATAAACGTGGCTTCTTCCATGCAGGCTAATATTTCAGAAACTAGTCACAGTAATAGGTGTAGCCCAGTCACCTGCAACTAATAAAGAAAGCATGTCATGTGATCAATAGTTGGTTTGGGCTATTGTGATTACTGGCGATGAGCACCTGAATCAAATAACATATTGTAGAACAAAATCCTAAAAATGAATATGGCTAAAAATGCCATATTTTATATACTGAACTTATTGCACCAGCCTAATGTTTCAGCTTTTCAATAGCAGCAGTGATCCAGGACTTCAAACTTGTCACAGGAGGTCACCATCTTGGAAAGTGTCTGTGACACTCACATGCTCAGTGGGCTCTGAGCAGCTGTTGAGAAGCTAAGCTTAGGGGTTGATGCAAATTTACAAGCAGAAAATGAGGTTTGTCTGTAATATAAACTGATGCTACAAGGCTGATTTTTAAATTCTGATGCTAATTGCACTGGTTTCTGTGCTGTCATGTAGTAATTATCTGTATTAATTACTAATCAGCCTTATATTGTGACATTTATATTCTATGTGTACTGTATATTGTGAGTCAGTCCCTAAGCTCAGTAAATGACAGCAGCACAGAGCATGTGCAGTGAATCAACAGAAAAGAAGATGGGGAGCTACTGGGGCATCTTTGGAGACACAGATCTTTACTGCTAAAAGGCTGTGATTGCCTTGGGCTGGTACAGATGCCCAAAACATAATGTATAATATTTCTAGCTTACTTCTTATGTTAAGTTCTCCTTTAAAGAGGTTGTTCACTTTTGATTTCCATTTTAGTATGATGTAGAGAGTGATATCCTGAGACAGGTTGCAATTGGTTTTAATTTTTTATTATTAGTGAATTTTAATATTTTTTACGTTATTATGTGCCCTTCTTATGGTCATTTTACATGTAAAAATGTTGGGCATTCCTTGCATTTTGACAGTATTAGCCATGTTGATGCTTCATTTCTCACTAACCACAATGAGAAGAGCAGCGAGTTGCCTGGCAAAGCATGCAAGAGGTTGCTTGGACACTCACTCATATGCCTCCCACTGAAAACTCTTTGTGAAAATAGCTGCTCTATCTTGTTTGCTAGCAGCTGTATCTGTTTTAAAGCTTCATACAAACTGTGGTTAGAGTTTGATTTTTGTATATAAACATGTTTGTCACATACTACAGTCCTAAGCTTTCCCAAGGAGCAAGTGGCGCAAGCAAGAAGTTCCTTTGCTTACTCTAACATGCAATCTACAACAGATTTAAATCATCAGCACTGTCAAACATGAAAAGGCTTTTCATTTACATTCCAAAATAAAGATCCAGAAAGAATTTTTATCTTGTGATAGGGTATATGGCCAAATAACTATACAGGAAACAACTATTTTAGTAGCAAAGCAGTGGTATTGTAGGAGTAGAACAAGGATCAAATGCTGCTGTATTACTCCTACAACATCCCTTCTTTAGTAGTAAATTATCTGTTTCCGCTTATCAGATATTAATTGAACAATATTTGCAAGTATATCATGTTTGAAACTCTATATAGTTAATCAAAGCAAATTACAGGTATATGAACAGGGTCGCTTATAGGTACTGGTGGGCTCAGGGCAAAGATCTTATAAGTGCCAGTACTACCCTCAAGCAGGTGGACTTGACTATAATAAGGTAGGCAATAAAGTATGCAGGTTATTAATATAGGTATGCTGATTGTGCTTTGATAGTTATTATAATAGTGCTTCCTAGTGGATCCCTGTAACATAACACACCCACATAGGTTGTAGGTATTTTTTCTTTTCTAGTCTTCAGCTCACAGCCTGCACCTCTCTGTCTCTGTCTATATTTAAATGACTAGCAGGGGGCTTAATACCCCAATAAAGTGACCACAGTTTCTAGACTATGTTCAATATTTTCCTACTGGAATATAACCACCTGGATGTAAATAAAAGCTTAAAAAGCCTTGGGTGAGCATGCCACACACTCCCCATACTCTTCTGAAGTTGCAGTTCTATAACATACTTACTTTTAGTATGTTATAGAATCGCCAGTTCAAAGAAAATTTTTAGTCTTCATTATTTATTTTCTATAGTTTTTGAATTATTTGCATTCTTCTGACTTTTTCCAGCTTTTAAATAGGGGTCACTTACCCCATCTGAAAAACAAATGCTCTGTAAGGCTACAAATGTATTGTTATTGCTACTTTTTATTACTCCTCTTTCTATTCAGGTCCTCTCCTATTCATATTCCAGTCTCTTCTTCAAATCAATGCACGGTTGCTAGGGTCATTTGGACCCTTGCAACCAGATGAATGCTGAATGAAAAGCCAAACTGCAAATTGTCTGGGAATATCGCTCTCTACATCATACTTAAATTATGACTGCATAAAATTCTGTCTGTTTGTGGTTAAGTGCATTCAGAACTGTTTTGTTGCAGTCAGGTTTCACCGTTTTTTTCTGAATAACAGATAGGGAGCCAAAAATCCTAGTATCAGTGCTTACTGCTAATATTAAAATATAAAAACTTCAAAAGTGCTCAGAGGAGTATGCTTCAAAGTAATTTCTATTTCAGTGTAAATCCACTTTAAGGATGAATTTAACATTATTTTATTTACTAAGGCAATGTTGGCAACTGTAATCTAAATAACTCGTTTACGTGGAATTTTTTCTTAGTAATCAGTGGAACAAGTCATTCTCAACACAGCTGTTGCACAGGACTGGATTTGATGTGCCTGGTCAATGTGATGGCCGTTCTTCTTGTATGGACTTTCCCACAATTTTCCATATCTGGAGTGGAAATACTTTTCACAGTTGCAGCAGCTTCAAAGCATCTACATTTCCTGGTCTCTAGGCAGTGGAAATAAACCTAGGCGTTAACAAGGATGTGTAAATTAATATGTTTGACCTCCAATAGTGAGATTAGGTAGTCTGACGTAGGGTTCCATGTATCATTTAATTATTTACTGGCAAAGCAGGGCATGATTTTTTTATTCCTATCTTTATTACTATCTGTACGGTCAAGATTTATGCAGCTGCATATAATTCAATTCTGTTTGTGAAAGTTCTCATTCATCCAGGTCATGATATATATAGAAATAGGTCAAATCAACTGGACTTGCTATGTTTTTCTTGAAGACGTTTCACCAGTCATCTAGCCAGTTGGATGACTGGTGAAACTTCTTCAGAGTTCTCCTCTGGCAATCTGTAGTTGACTTTCATCCATTTATAAATATACCCATAGGAGCTAATAGCAAGTGAACTTGTTTAAAAGTATGTCACTGTATGAATATATATTTAACGTGAATGAACTGTGTGGCAAATGGTTTGCTTCAGTTGCATTAAGTTCTTTTAACAGCGGCTCAAACAAGAAACCCCAAAACGAGACAATTAAAATCAATTGTAGCTTTATTACAAAATAAAATAAAAGCATTCCTCTTTCATTAAAAATAACCCCAGAACACCCAACGTTTATAACAAGCCAAACTTTATTTAGAATTAAAGGCAGAAAAGGCCAAAGGAAATGTAGTACCCATGAGTCCAGCTTACAGGTAAAGCCCTTTTCAGAAACAGTCTATTGAAAGCAGCTGATAACACAGCATTATCTCAATGTGGCTTTAACACAATTTAAGGACTCTTACAGACGAGCGTTTTTAGCTGCGCTCCCCTGCGTTCCGGTTTCATGCGTTCAGCCGCAGGGGAGTAGACAAACTGAATTATATTCAATGGGGCTGTACTCACACAGATGCATGTAAGCGCCGAACGAAGGAAAAATGCAACATGCTGCATCCCAACCCACATTCTGCGCTTATATATGTCTGTGTGAGTACAGCCCAATTGAAAATAATTGAATGCGTCTACTCCTGCGTTCCCCTGCGACTGAACGTATGAAACTGGAACGCAGGGGAGTGCAGCTAAAAACGCTTGTCTGTAAGAGCCCTTAGGAAGATACTGCACTTCAAAAGTATTTGTTGGCTCTGTATTATTGGTACCATGACTGTTCTATATTGTAAGAACCATTGTATACATGTTGCCTAAACATGAGCCATAGGAATGGTAGAGTACTGAACAGCCCTCATTAGTATAAGAATGAATTAAATATAGACACCAAATCGTTAAAGGCGTGGTCTTGTAAAACATATGTTGAAGCCTCTCACCTTTAAAGACTTGAGGCAATAAAGGTACTGAAAAGTTGTAGCAGGTTTATGATGTGTGTGTACAGAGTACATTTTGCACATAGGATTCTCAGCTCACATTTTATAGGGAAAGCAGATAACTATCATTAGCTGGCATCTCACTTCAACTATTCTTCTTTCAGTTGTCCAACTAGAATCATTCGGAACAGAGAACACAGTAACTTGACGAAAAGGCTGTGCATGCCAGAAATGTTAAAATTGCATTGCACTACAAGCATGCTGCACAGCCTTTGGGCACTGTGGTTATAAAGCATAATTTTCATTTCATTTTGACAACCTTACTGAGCCTTCTTTTAATATGTGTGAAATAGCCCATTTTGTGGTTAAGGCCCCTAGCTATAAGTGAAAGAAAGGAAAGACTATGAAGATTACGCTGACTCCCTGTCTTGGTCTAGAAGTAAAGAAGAATACAAATTTCTCAAATTTATAAATGGTAGTATAAAATTCTTCCATACTGTCATATTATGGAGTCAATTTTAGTCCATTATTAGACAATAGTGAGGCTTAACCTCTCATAGTATAGCAATTGCTATGTTGCAAAACCATGTTATGGGGTGACGTAAATTGTTCTTTTGGTGGCACTCAAAAGTGTTATTAAAAATAAATTATTCAAGTCTGTTGATATGACTGATATGCTCCCACCATGACAAACTACAGAAATTTACATTTATAAAAATTAAAAACAATAACCACATCAAGCAAAAGTATATATGTCCCTTTAAAAGACTGCCTAGGCTGAACCAATTTTTGATATGATTTATTTGCACTTGTTAGTGCAAATAAATGCAAAGATTAGATTATGCGTAAATCCAGGCATGACACAACAATCCCAGATATAGATATGAATTGTTTCTATAACTAATATTTTCAGTCTGCAACCAAAGTACCATAGTCTAGTAAACGGGTTCTTATACTGTGCAAACTTGAAAACGTTACAAATTTAATCACATTCTAACAGCGTTTTAAAGGACCCAATTTTCTCCTATAAAAACTTTTTTTTTTAAAAAAAAAAAAAGTGCTTCCTAGAACTTGTACTTGCTCCAAAAGTGCCTGAGACTATGGGAGTAATTCAGTAAAGCAAGGCAATGTCAACAAAGCTTTGTGAATATTGGGGTGCCTATCCAATGCCAATATGCTTTAAAAAAAAAAAAAAGAAAAAAAAAAAAGGGATTCTACAGGGCCCCATGCCATTAAGGCTGGTTCTTAATTCTTCAATTAAATAATGTGAATGTTTTTCCTACTATAAAAACAGGGTGACTGTTAGGTTCTAGATAAATTTCTGGGTTGCAACACGAATTGTTAAAGATACTTTGGGTACCCTGAGAAAAAGGTTAAGAACCATTGACTGTTGCTTTATTATTCTTTGCACTGCCCTGTTTACATTTATCCCATATGCTACATAATAGGTGTCTGAAGAAAAACAAGGGAACCATCATGGATAGATTATATATATATTTGTGTATTATAATAAATAAAGTACCCTCAGTTGCAAAATATGAGGATATTAGAAGTTACCTTGGAGTTCCATGACTTGTATAAAAACACTCGGCCTTGTGTTTTTATATGGTCATGAAACTCCTCGGTAACTTATAATATCCTTATAATTTACAAGAGGGGGTACTTTATTTAAAAAAAGCCCTAGCTTCAAAGTCAAAAATATGAACGAAAAACTCACACTAAGTCAACATGTCTCAGACTACACTGGGAAGCCATAAAAAAGGCACCAACAATTGTGGATGCTAAAATCAAACCTTATGAGTAGATATGAGCGGCTATCCTAAAAATAAAAGCCATGGTCCGACTTTGCTCGGTAGTCTGTGATGAATTAAAAAAAAAAACCCAACCTGACTAGGAGGCATATATTAACTTCCAATAAGGGGAACAAACGCCCTTCTTTGGTCATTTTGAAATAGTTTATGCCCTGACTTAATGGTGCTGTAATAACAAAAAATAAGAAAATTAAATGCGTTAATAAAAATTTAGAAACACATTTGTTCCAGTGACATGTTTTTCACAATAAGAAAACAACGTTGCAGTGCAAATACAAAATAAAAAAAAAATCTTTTAAGAACAATTACCAGTCCTTCCAGTATAAACGTATTGCCTTTGTCCATTGGCTTATTGTGGTCACTTAACCTTACTAGCTTTTAAAATGGAAAGACAAAATACGAAAATAAAAAAAAATCTCACTGCTAAATATTAATTTCAAACTACAAAAATTTTTTCCCCTCTCCGATTTCTCCCTAAAGCTCTTCATTAATGACAAAGGTTAAGGCAACAGGGAAAGGCACCAATTAAACTTTAAAAAGTATATTTGAAAAATATATAGGTCATGTCACCTGAACGGTTGTATGATTTGCATGGGTCTTAAAGGAACATTAACACCAAAAAATGTGAAAAGTGTTTTATAGTACTGGAAATATCATATAATGTTGCCTTGCACTGGTAAAACTGCTGTGTTTGCTTCAGAAACACTACTATACTGTAGTTCATATACACAAGCTGCTGTGTAGCAATGGCAGAAACTAAAGCTATATGGCACAGGTTAAATAGTGGATAACTGGTAACTCCATTATGTTCTACAGAGCTTTTCTGCTATCTGCTGTGTAACCTGAGCTTTTCTCCTGTAAATGGTTACACAGCAGCTTATTCATATTAACAAAACTAGTATTTCTGAAGCAAATAGCAGTTTGACCAGTGCAGGGCAACACTGCATTATATTTGTATTACTTCCAAACACTTTCATTTTTTGATGTTAATCTTCTTTTAATAACATAAGCTCAAATTAAAACAGTTTTACAAATCAGATTGTTTCCCCTGCACTTTGACATGCCCATCTGAAACACCATTATCTTACAGAAGATAAACACTTAAGTCTATGTATGGGTCAGGGATATGAATTCACTTTGTTCAGGGATGTCAAACATGTAGCTCTACTGCTGTAC
This sequence comes from Xenopus laevis, assembly GCF_017654675.1. Lineage (NCBI taxonomy): Eukaryota > Metazoa > Chordata > Amphibia > Anura > Pipidae > Xenopus > Xenopus laevis. The sequence goes on along the minus strand of NC_054373.1, from coordinate 100,394,703 downwards.
TGCTTGCATCAGATATTGAAATTGGTGCAAGTTTGGTATACCTGGTTACAGAACATTCAGACATAGATCAAAATCCAGAAAGAACATTCTGCAGAAGAAGTGCAAGAGATGTCTAAATGCAATGTAGAAATGCCATTCCACCTTAATATTGTGCATGTTGCAAGGACAAAAGAACTTTTCCATATCCAGATGGCTGAAGGCATGTACAGCTGAAGAGGCCTACAGTTCCAAGCAGGATAGTAACCAGTTAAGGGAGTCAGGAGCGGAAGACATGCACTGCTCTCACTACATACTGTCGGCAGATGGGGCATTCGCTCATGCGCTTCCCGCACTTGGTACAAGTCACCATATGGCCACACTCTAGGAGAACACAGTCGATGGGGCAGTCCATGCAGACCTTGCAGATATTCTCATCACTTGCTGTACCAGGAATGCCTGAGGAAAAATTGTAATTTCAGAGGATTGGTTGATGCACGACTAAACTGTAGTGTTAATCTTACAGAAGAGACTACAATAACAGTGCTAAAAATATCTATACATACTACAAAATCCATGGGATAACTTGAAATAAAAGTGGTCATGTGAACACTTTTGTATTTGCAATTTTACATTCAATTGCCAGTGGTTTATGTTTCTATCAATCTTAAGATTGCTAATACGCGAATTTTGGCTCAACAACTCGCACACTCGCACTGTATAACAAATTAACTGATGAGCCAAAGGCCTGGTATAAGCACATAAAGGACAAGGAAAGGTTGAAACTAACTAAGCTTTATCAGAAAGGTCTATATAAATACACCTGTAAACCCTCAAAGTAATGCTGCTCTGAGTCCTCTGTCAAATGAAACAATTTCTTTCCTTCTATTATGTACACATGGGCTTCTGTATCAGACTTCCTGCCTTCAGCTTTAACATCCAGGGCACGGCATGAGCATGCTCAGTTTGCTCCTCCCCCCTCAGCTGTAATCTGAGCCCACCAGAGTTATGAGTGAGCAGGGAGAGATTCAAACAGGAAGTGATATCACACCAAGCTAATATGGCAGCTGTTTTGCTTAACAACCAGATAAAACTTCTAGAGCTTCTTTACTCTGGTATGGTAAAGCATTCTACATAATAAAGTTTTCTATCTTGCACTATTGTGGCTAATCTATTGGCAAAAATCTGCCTCAGTAGCTTTCCTTCATTAAAGATGTGAATATCTTAAAACCACTAAGAATACAAAACTAATTTAAACTGCAAAAGTGTTCAAAGGACCTCCCTCAGTAAGTCATCAGCAATTAATTTTTGTAAGCGGTCAAGATCTAGAACACATGCTTTCAATGTAAAGCCTGCAAATACTTTTAACCTAACATTACAGGACAGCTATTTTATAAAATGTGTGTCGGAAAACATTTATTTACAGGCTGGAGTGCCCAGGAAGGATCCAATTTATCAGAAAACAAATAGAAAGTTTAGGGAGAGTTTAAGAGAACATGTAAACAATACAGAAAAAGGAAATACCAAACATTCTGTCAGTAAATACTTAACAAAAAACATTATGTGGAAAAAAACAGGGTGTGTGTGTGTGTGTGTGTGTGTGTGTGTGTGTGTGTGTGTGTGTGTGTGTGTGTGTGTGTGTGTGTGTGTGTGTACACACACACATATATACATATATATATATATATATATATATATATATATATATATATATATACACACACACACATATACATATATATATATATATATATATATATATACATATACATATATATACATATATAATGATTCCAAGTGGGCAGCACACCGCCTTTGCAGCTTACCTCAGGTGCAAGGTAAAATAGGTAGATAATGTAGTAAAGATGACCAGCAACACCGAGTTTTTTGAAAGAAACAAATTGTATTCAAGTTACATGCAAAGCCGACGTGACGTTTCGGTCCACTCAGGGACCTTTCTCAAGGCTTTGAGAAAGGTCCCTGAGTGGACCGAAACGTCACGTCGGCTTTGCATGTAACTTGAATACAATTTGTTTCTTTCAAAAAACTCGGTGTTGCTGGTCATCTTTACTACATTATATACATATATATATATATATATATACATATATATACATATATACATATATACATATATATACATACATATATACATATATACATATATACATATATACATATATATATATATATATATATATATATATATATATATATTACATTCAGTTATGCAGTTTGTAACAAAAGTGGCTATAACAAATCAGCAGTTATTTCTAAGTCTAACCGTTGATAACCATGTAAGAGATATTGGGTACTCAAGGATTCAAACGGAAGTGTTCCAAACAGGTACCCATCTGACATGCCATGGATAGGTAGACCTCACTTATTTAAATGTGAAATGAGAAAAGTTTGTCTGGCTGCTAAGGTTCTCCTTGAGAGCACTGTGTGCACATATAAACCTCATGTCAAGAAAAAGGTCATCTGTTTAGTACTATTTAAGTAAATCTTTACTGAACATGAAAGACCGGAAGGAAATCTTTTGTTTTAACATTAAATGAACAGTAACACCAGAAAATTTAAATTTCTGAAGTAACTAATGAAGATACAGTATAATGTAGTTGCCCTGCACTGGTAAAATTGATCTGTTTGCTGTTTGCTGAAACACTACTATAGTTGATATAAACAAGCTGCTGTGTAGCAATGGCGGAAATGGAAAAAATGCTATATGGCACAGGTTAAATAGTGGAAATTAAATATATGGTGAATTGTGGCTAGTCACATTCATACACAGACACAGCACACATAAGCCAGCTTTACACTAGACTCTTTACTGCACATCTAAGCCCTTTAGGATTTATGCTGGTCACACACTTAAAGGGATACTGTCATGGGAAAAAAAAATTTTTCAAAATGAATCAGTTAATAGTGCTGCTCCAGCAGAATTCTGCACTGAAATCCATTTCTCAAAAGAGCAAACAGATTTTTTTATATTCAATTTTGAAATCTGACATGGGGCTAAAAATTGTCAATTTCCCAGCTGCCCCAGGTCATGTGACTTGTGCTCTGATAAACTTCAATCACTCTTTACTGCAAGTTGGAGTGATATCACCCCTTCCCCCCCCCAGCAGCCTAACAACAGAACAATGGGAAGGTAACCAGATAGCAGCTCCCTAACACAAGATAACAGCTGCCTTGTAGATCCAAGAACAGCACTCAATAGTAAAAACCCATGTCCCACTGAGACACATTCAGTTACATTGAGAAGGAAAAACAGCAGCCTGCCAGAAAGCATTTCTCTCCTGAAGTGCAGGCACATGTCACATGATTTGGGGCAGCTGGGAAATTGAAAAAATGTCTAGCCCCATGTCAGATTTTAAAATTAAATATAAAAAAATCTGGTTTGCTCTTTTGAGAAATGGATTTCAGCGCAGAATTCTGCTGGAAATTTTTTTTCCGTTTTGGAAAAAAATTTTTTTCCCATGACAGTATCCCTTTAAGGATAATGTTGTACAAAATAAAGTATCAACTGATATCCATGTACAATGTATATCTGTCAGTTCAGGGATCAGGCATGTTTTAAAAAGAGGATCAGCTGGGGAGCTGCTGATGTACCTATCGTTCAGCCCAACAATGAAACAATAGAGAGACAGCCACATAATAGATTTATCAGATTTGGTTTCTTACCTTCTGCTTCAGCCTCAGCGGCTGCAAGGGAAACATGAAGTATATAAATAAATTTAGCATTAAAATCAGCATATATGAATAACTCTGGGACTACAGAATACACATTTCCCAACTACTGTATTCACACAATATATCTTAAAACCCTGGGTGCCGGATTACAAAGGTTTTATGGCAATGCCACACAGGGAACTCCGTTGTCAGCGGGGATTTGTTGCCTCCATTGGTGACAAAATGCCAGAAAATACCTTGCCATTACAAAGAATGTTAATTGCAACAGGTATATTCACATCCGCAGGTATTTCTACAATTATGGGAGAGCCCATATGTGAGAACAGGAATGGACAGTGGCATAACTTCCAGGGGTGAGGCCCGCTGGAGCTGCGACAAGCATATTGTGGTGGAATTTTTCAGTGGCGCATGCAGCACCTAGACCAGGAAATGAGATATGCAAAGTAAAGCTACATCCCCAAACATCTATTCATTTAAAGGATCAGTAACATCAAAAAATGTAATTGTTTTAAAGTAATAAAAATATAATGCAGTGTTGCCCTGCACTAGTAAAACTGCTGTGTTTGCTTCAGAAACACTACTATTGTTTATATAAATAAGCTGCTGTGTAGCCATGGGGCAGCTATTCAAAGGAGAAAAGGCTCAAGTTACACAGCAGATAGCAGATAAGCTCTGTAGAACATAATGCTATCTGTTATCCATTATATATCCTGTGCCATATAGCCGTTTTTCAACTTCCGCCATTGCTACTCAGCAGCTTGTTTATATGAACTAAAGTAGTGTTTCTGAAGCAAACAGATCAGTTTTACCAGTGCAGGGCAACACTGCATGATATTTTCATTACTTTAAAACACTTTCAGTTTTTGGTGTTACTGTTCCTTTAATATAACACCGTCCAACATATTACCAGCTGATTAGTGTGGCAGCAGCAATATATGAAAAGCCATTGCATACACAAACTCCTTATCCCATCCGCCAAGTTTGTCCTATCTTTATTAAATACATTTGCTCAAATGATTAAATACCCTTCCCAACAAAGATATTGGTAGAAAACATTTAATCCAAATATATTTTGATCTTTGATGGATCAAGATACATTTTAAATTAAGTAGTGCTTTCAAGTTATTTTTCTATATATGCTGTATGTTAAAGGGCACCGATCACAGCCAAAATCAAACGTATGTTAACAATCTGACCAGTACAACCTAAACACGTTTAATCAAACTACAGATATCGTTTTTTGGAGAAAAAAAACTGCAGGTTTTAAAAAATCCCTTACTTTGTCAAATGGGTTCTTTCACTGAGGGAGTCCATACTGAGACTATAACAGAGACTAAAACATGCAAATTTCAGGGGCATGCTCAGATCGTAGCACTGCCTTGAGTATTCTATCCAGAATGCCTAGCTTTAGTAAACTCCTCCACTAGAAGTATCAGGAGATTTCCCTATCTTGTCCCCTGCTGGTGATGTTATTATGCAAATGAAGGGCACGCACTAACTTCCAGAAAGTGGCAGCACTACTAAACAGCAGCTAACACAGAGGTTTGGCTGATTTGAAAATAGCTTAGAAGGTTTGCTAAGCAACCAAGGAATTTCAACTGAGCATGTGCAAGATTTCAGAGCTACAGTTGGCTGGGAAGATAAAGGTAGGAGGAGCCAGTGAAATCCAAGATGCCTGCCTCAGCTTGAACTGCAGTGGAAATCGGGGAGATCTTGCAGAAGGTATAGTGAGCTGATGATTTACATTATACAAACAATTCTAACTGTTTTAAAAATTGGATTTCTTGAACTTTCACATTGTGTATTTACTTAGTAAATGATTTAAGTTATGATTGGTGCCCTTTAAGGTAAGTATCTTGTCCTTGTTGTGTGCAACACACAGCTGTTTGTCTTTCTTGTATCTTAAATATAAAAAAAAAAAAAAGTATTGGACTAGCTGTCTAGATCTGTATGCAGGTGCTGTCAATGTCACATAATTTGTCACAACTACTACACTTCTGTTGATTACATACAATAACTACATACCCAAGACTAAGGAGCAATACTGTGAAAATTTGATGGAAGCATCAAAACATAACAATTCTAATTGTATTTCATGCGCCATTTCTAGATTTACCCTTCTGCTGAAGACCCTTTTGTTCATTGTATAAGCGGGTAACACGTTCCATAAGTTCCCACTTCTCACAGCAGCCTTTATAGTCAACAAAATTTCTGGCCAAGATCTCCTTTAGCTGACGCACAGAAAGGGCTTCGATGTCATCAACACAAGTGAGATCAGAGAGGGATGCCCTCCTTCCAGGTGCCAGATTCTCCTCCGGGTCTGATGACTGAAAGACATATCAATATATTATATACTGATCAATATACTATAGATGTAGAATGATATATATGATTATGAAAGTAAAAATAAACTTTTGTAAAACCTTGAAGAAATAACCATTCCTACCTTACCTCAAAAAAAAAAAAAGTGAAACCTGGGCCTTTGTCCAAATCACCTAAGCCACACCAGTTATGATCCTGCTCTGCCTAACACTACCCTTTTTGAGATTTATAAATCAGAGTTGCCCTGCCAAATGTGAGTGTAAATAAGGAACATTTTAATTTCATTAAAATGTGTGTGCTTATTTATTAATGAATGTTTCTAAAATAAGAAAGCTTACGTCAGAATCCACCAAATGTTCTTCAGCTGTGCCCTGGGCATTGGATGAACCATTTCTGTTTGCCTACAAGGAAAGCAAGAATGAATGGAAGGAAAAATAAGACTAGTGATTATGGAGATGCAAGGAATAGACACACAACTGTAAGTTTTAATCATTATTATTTCACAATTTACAACCATCTCTTAGGAGAACAAAATACTGCTGACAAATTCTCCTTTACCGGGGGTGCCATATCTTGAGTATTTCCAGTTCTCCTCGCTGTGATCCTCACCACAGGAGAACGGTTAAAGATGATCAGGACCTAGCTTCAACTGTGCATGTTTCATGTTGGAGATCGCAGGTAGAGCACCCTTAGCAGCTGTTTAGTGAGTCTGCAGTGATGCCGTTTGGGAGGGGATGGAGGCCTGAGGTTGTCAGCAGGCTTTGCTCATTTTTATGGCTTTCTTTAGATCTCAAGCTGTACAGCAAGGGATGGCACATTTAGTCTAATCTAATTAATTTGTTAGTTAGAGGTCGGTATTTACCCATGTAAGGAGAACCTTCAGGACAGAGACACACGTGGAGATTTGGGTAGATTCAGTCTCTCGGCAACAAATCGCCTCTTCTTTGGGCGACTAATCTCCCTGAACTGCCTTCCCACCGACTACAATCTAAATCGCATGCGGGATGGCACTCTGAGCACTTCGCTTTCCGAAGTTGGCTCACGAGGAAACTGCGGGCGACTTCGGAAAACGAATTGCTCCGAGTGCCATCCCATCGGCGAATTTGGATTCTAGCCGGCAGGAAGGCATTGCGGGGAAGTTGCCCGAAGAAGAAACGATTTGTCGCTGGGCAACTAATCTCCCTGAACCTCCACATGTGTCTTTGCTCCTTGTGCATGTTTAGTATCTGGGCTAGAATTCATTTAGGGAAAGTATCTACTTGTGGTTGATTACATAAAAATCTTTATTGATTAGGGAAATCTGAAAGTGAAACTGAAGAAATATCTCCTGTGTCATTTCTGACATTATACAATTCCAGACAGTAAAGTAGCTACAAGTAGTGACCAACTCCTTTGAACATTTTGCTTTCAAACTGTGACTTAAAACAGAATGAGGCCAAGTCAGTAGACAGGGCTGCTTTATGGAAAAAAACCATATGGATAAACAGAAAAGAGGTACTTTTGCATAAAATAAGAAGTTTTGAACTTACTGCTGAAGTATTGGAAGGGGGGTGTCCGGGGGTGTAGCTAGAATCTGTTCTTTGATTTGCTGTGCTTTGGTCAGATGTAGAAGTAGGCACATTGGTCCCATCGGCACTAAAAACTGGGGGTTTATGAAACAAAATAAGCTGTACGAGATCTTCCTTTTCTCGGCAAAGGTCTATGGGTATGTCTTTTAAAGTTAAGTAATCCCGCAAGTCTTTTACTCTTAGTTTCATCAACTCAACTCGATCAAAGGCTGTGGAGCGGATGCTTCTGCATACTTGACAAAGGGAATGCCCATTGTTTGCCTGGATTAGACATGCCGTACAATAGTAATTCTTGCAATCCATGCAGGGGTTCTAAAGAAAATTAAAACAGACTGCAACTTTAGCACATTCCACAGCATACTTTGTAAGAAAAGTCGATACAATGAAACTAGGGTCGAATTGAAAATTAAAATTTTCAAATTTCAAGTTTAATTCTACTAGGGAATAGCCCAAATTCGATTTGAGTTTAAAAATTAAATTAATCGAAATTTATCATGTTCTGTCCCTTTTAGAATTCAAATTCAACTATTCACCATACAAGACCTGACGAATTTGGTGTTTTAGACTACAGGGGACCACCTACAATCAATTTGGGGTTGTTTGGTGGACTTTTGAAAAATCAAATAAAAAAAAAAAAAAATTCTCTTTTGTGAAAAAACTCAAATCAAATTCGATTAGAATTTGATTCAAGTTTGCAGGTCAATCCTATTCACCCAAATTTAAAAAAATTGATTGGTGTTTTTTTTTTTGAATTTCGAGTATATGGGAGTTTTTATAAACTGTCGTAAACTCTAAATTCGACCCTTGATAAATATGCCCCTGATAGATTTGGCTAACCAAACTCCCGCTACACATTAATAAATGTGATAACTGAAACATGCATCTTCATATAATTTATTAAAAAGCCAATAGAATGTGGAAATATGAATACATTTGATTAAAACAAAATATTAAAATTACAATAAAACATTGTAAGAATCACCTGCCAAACATCTGAATGTATACTGGCAAAAATGGGAGGTAGAGAGACCTAACTAGCTTAATTATATGGAAAGAATAGTGTTATCAAGAGTGTAGACATGGATCCCAGATGGAATCATTTTTCACAAGTGTCTAAAAGAATACTATACTGTTTCATGATCCAGTCTATTTTATTTTGTAACTGAATCAACTGAAATTTGTTTTGTTTTCCATTCCTTTGCTATAGTTTTTTTTAGCAGCAACCATATAGCAGTATATAACTGAGAGGTTCAACCTATCTGCTTTTGTACAATACTGCAGTACTAGGATGTACCATTATTATTAAATTTCTGAACGTTAGGGCACAACCAACCATTTATGAAACATGATCAGAATAACGTTTTTATTATTATAAGTTCAGTTTTTACTGAATTCTGGTGCCATGCACAATTACCTACTGTATAGGTTTACTTTTGTTTTAACAGAGGAAAATTTCCAAGTACAGCATTTCTTTTTAAAGACGCCACGTTGCCCTTCTGTTCCTTTATTCACCCAACAGATGATGAGAAAAGAAGGTATATTTTACTGATGGACCAGGACTGAAATGACTTGGCCTTGCATCAGAGCAGTGTCTCATATGGAAAATAAACTACACACTTGCTGAGTGCAGTAGAAGTCTGGACCAAGCTCGTAGTACACTCCTTTATGGGTTATATTAAAGGGGAACCGTCAACCCAGAAAATTGTTCAAAATCCTGTCTTCACACATTAGTCAAGCAAAATTAACATAGACTATATAAATTATTTGAATCGTGTTTCCTTCAGTCTGGGAATTCATAATTATAGCAAGCAGGAGCCATTTTGTGGACAGTTTTATTAAGCTAAGCCTTGCATAATCTCAGAATCTTGTTTGTGCACCAGAATGGGGACCTGATGTCCATCCCCATGCCCTGGCTATACAATTAAACGGTGAAGAGAACGGGGGAATGTGGGGAGAGCAGTGACATCTCGGAATGCTGAATGGAAAGTAAAAGTAATTCTCTGCCCCACCTCTATGTCTAAGGCATAGAGGAGGGGCAGACAATATTTGATTGACAGCTAAGCTTTTTAAATAAGCTTACAACAGGTATGAATGTTTTAATAAAAAATAGAAATCGGATTTCATGTTTAATTTTAAAAGGACTTTTATTATACAGATGTGTGTGTCTGGGTGTTAATTACAGAATGCAAAATACTGGGAAGACACCACTACATGACAGATTATATACCAATACATTGTTTCAGCAGTTTTAGAAATAACAAATAAAAGCAATAACGGTGCCTCATGGCCAATTTTGTAAGTAATGTAGACCTCTTGTTCTCTGGAACTGCTAATGGCAAATCAAACCTTAGGTCCTGAGTAGTGAAGTTTCTGTTTCCCTTACATGGTTAAAGAAGCTTTATGACAAAGACAAATGTTTGTGTGATTCATGTGTCTATCCATCCAACCTGACGACAGGGAAAGCATAAATTCTGTCTTACAAAAACAGTTGGATAGCTCTATTTCCATACATGTGTAGTGCTACAATGAAATTGTGATGGAACAGAGATTCAAGCATACGGCTTCCGTGCAAAACCCCTTCCATTAAATAAAGTGTGTTTTTGATTATTGCAACATCAGAATATTTACAATATGGCAAATAGCTGTCCCCCTCCAAAAGCTATGGCTGTGATGCGGATGCCACAGCTAAATTAAAACACAGCCCACTGCAGCTGCTAATATGTACACTACAACCTACCAAGCAAAGCATTTGAGAATTGTATATAATACAGTGCCCAATATTATACGCTCTATGCAGAATATCTTTGTTCAGAACTTTGAACCAACTTCTTTCTTGTAATATTAAAAGTATAAATTTTAACAATGAAGTTATAGAAATTCTACTTTGTAGTTTAAGTCAGTGAAAGCCACAAACATTTATTTAACACAGACATATCATGCAATCTTTGTCTGTGCGCTTTTGTTTAATTAGTTTATTTAGTCAGTAGTAGCTACAAGAAAAATATTCAGCTTCTTCCTTCTAAATGTTTACAGAGTGCACACACTTGCCAGGAGAAAGCACAAAGAAGGATAGGTGAACTATCCCTAACATGGGGTTCATTCTTCTTAGTCTGATTCTACACAGAGTTCTGTCTGATTTATGCCATATTGTGTGTGTACTGGCAGCTCGTGGCATCGCAAAATCCAACACTTGTGTTATTTCATCTAACTTGCATACTTAGATATTAAATGACTGTAAATGTAAAAATGTTGATAAACATTTCAAATGTTGATAAAGCTAAAGATGTTCAGCAAACTCGACGATTTGCATATTAACTCTTCAGTCTGATATGCTGTAGTCAGGGCAGCCGTCAGGGGGGGGACAGGGGGCCCGGCCATGCTGCACTTTCTTGATTAGCCTTGCCCCCTGCTTTCTGAAAGCTGCTGACGTCAGGAAGGCAGGGCGAGAGCACAAGTGGAGGTATCTTCTGATCATTACTTCCCCTTATTGGTCACTGAGTTTAAGTCCCGGTTGAGCTGCTCAGGGATTGGATATCTGAGGTTTGAACGTCTCCTCCAGCTCATCCAATCACAATGCAGCTTTACCAGGACTTGAAATTCTGTGACCAATAAGTGAAGAAAATGCTGTCACTGGAAGAAGATGCAGCCACCTGTGCTCCCCTCCTCTCTTCTGTAGTTGGCAGCTCACTGACAGCAGGTGGGCCACACTAATGAAGTAAATGTAACATGGCAGGGCCCCCCTAAAGGTAACCCTTTGTGGTCCCTGTTGTGTGGTGGGGCCCTGGGCACCAAATTTTTTTAAACTCCTGGGGGGGGGGGCATGTTTTTTTACATGGATGTCTAAGGGGGGCCCTGGCCACCAATCTTCTTATAACGTGGGGGGTGGTCCCTGGGCACCAATTTTTTTTAATGGGGGGGCCCTGACCACAAATGTTTTTTTCAATGGGGGGCCCTGACCACCAATATTTTTTTTATTAACATGTGGGAACCATAGCCACCAATGTTTTTTTTGTTTGTTTTTTTTAGTGTGTGGTGGTGGGTGGGCCTGTGGGATGGGGAGGGCGGAACTGTAGGTGGGGCTTGTGGTGGGCGTAGCCTGGGGGCCCAGGAAATTTTTTCGTATGGGGCCCTGAGATTTCTGATGACTGCCCTGGCTGTAGTCATTGTTAGCAAATATCACAATCTCTGGCCAGTGGGGGGGGGAAGAATGATGGAGTAGAAAAACAACAGAAATGGGAGTTATTGCTAATAAAACAGGAAAGTTTATTATCAAAAAGTTTATTTTGCGGGTTACAAAATCTATGCCCCCCCCCCCCACCTCTAACCCTAACTTGCCCCAGTGAACCCACACACATTTACTTTTAAGTCAACTCAAATCGCCTGATGACAGTACTTAGGGGGAGGATTAAGCCACCGAGATCACAAACAGGAAGGGTCTGCTGGAAACAGATGGACCCACCTGCAACCCCACTTCCGTTCCAGAGGACATTATGTAAGGGGGGGGGGCATGGCAAAACTTCCTGACCCACGGGTATCAGATATACACACACACACCACAAGTTTTGTCATTTAATTTGATTTACCAGCACTCACCTTTCTAGCACATGCTGCAAAACGGATACCACAAGCTTTGCAGGAGATTTCCGAAACTGGAGGAGCAGTCCTGAAGTTTGAATTGGAAAAAGCTTGTGTTCGATCACCCTGTGAAATCTCTTGTGGTTCTGTATCAAAACACAGCCAGTTACAACAAGCAGCCCACATAGTCAAACCTAAAAGACAAAACACAAAATAGAAAAAAATCAATCAGTGAATATGATGTATAGGCCAGAGACAAGACTAAATATGTTGTTTATTCAGTGTGCAACTCAGATTACTTTTTTTACTATTCATTATTGGCCTGATTTAATTGAAACAAGTTTAAAATGAAACATTTTGTTCTCATATGAAAATAAATGAAATGGCATTTAAAGAATGGTTACCAGATCATGTAAAAAATCAGTCATCCAAAGCGTATTAGAAGGTCAAGTCACTAACTGCCCACACCAACAAGCGACATTGTATAGAGGTCTGTAGCTCACATAATTTGCCTATGTGCTTTGAAAGGATACCCGCGGGTTTGCCCGCTGCACCTTTTGAGTTGAGCTCGTGCCTGCTCTCCCCGCCCGAGACCTTAAACTGACGGTTTTATAGGCACGTGCCTGCCCCACTCCTTTTGTGTTATCGGCAGGGTAGCGCCGGTCTTTAAATGGAGGGGGAAGCCGGATGTGGGTGGGCACAGGTTTGGTGACAGGTTGAGCTTTTCTTCCCCCGCACCTTATGCTTTGCTTTCAGCATCGCAGTCAAAAACATTATCTTCATTCTCTTTGTTTATAGAGAAAGGCAGTGCACAACTTGGCAGGCAGGAACTCCGGTAAAAAAACAGGAACATCAAGATCACTTGACAATTTAGTTGTTGGAGACCTTGCATAGACCAACGTATCTAATGCAATAAGGAAGTACTTGATGAGATAACAGCTATCACAGCAGCCATATGGGGTATGCAAAGCCATTTGTTTATTGGAACATAAACTGCAGTGAATGGATATTAAATGATACCACACATTGTAAAATCAGTATAGCGTTAGTAATCACTCTAAAAGAAGTTATAGATTTAGTTAACTTTTTCTTCTGTGTCTCTCATGGGTACAATAATGCATAATTATATAATGTATTAATGCACAGGTCCTCAAACTGAGGGTCTGGTCGAACTGGTACCCCAATACCACAGACCAGGAAACCTATAAGGTCTTCATAGCACGTGAAACTTTCTAAATACAATCAATTATCAATATTCTGCATTGTTCCTGAAATAATCAAGTTTATGTTCACTACCCCTCTCTCAGCATCTGTTTCTCTTTATTCTATCTTCATGCTGCAGTTGGGTGTCAGATATTCATTGACAGATCCAAAAAATATTATGAGGGAGGCTTCCTTTCCTAGCAGATGATTTAGAGCGCACTAAAAAACGGATTGCAGTACGGGTATGGGATCCGTTATCCGGAAACCCATTATCCAGAAAGCTCTGAATTTCAGAAAGTCCATCTCTCATAGACTCCATTATAATCAAATGATCCAACTTTTTCTCAGTAATAACAAAACAGTAGCTTGTACTTGATCCCAACTAAGATATAATTAATCCTTATATAAATCCTTATTGAAAGCAGAGCCAGCCCATAGCATGATTTTCTAGTAGACTTAAGGTGTGAAAATCCAAATTATGGAAAGATCCCTTATGTGGGAAAACCCCAGGTCCCGAGCTTTTTGGATGACAGGTCCCATACCTGTACAAACAAAATCTAAAAAAATAACTGCCTTTTACACAAATCCTGTATGTAGAGAGACAGGATGTCTGGTTATTTTAATAGAGTAAGCTGTAATACTTCTACTAGGCAAAAAGTACCCGCCTATAAGAAATATTGGATCTAACTGTCAATGAATATTTGACACCCAACTGCTGCATGAAGACAGAATGAAGACAAACAGAAGCTGAGAGAGGGATAGTAAAGATAAACTTAAATTGATTGTATTTAGAAAACTTCTTATTTTGGTGTGCTGAAGCTTATATTACATTTTCATTTTCACAATATTTCCCATTTAAATACAAGCACTGAAAGTAATCAAATCAGATGCAAGAGCTTCTATGAAGAAGAATATGGCAGAAGCAATTCCGTTTCTAAGAACAATACTTAATTTTGGATTGTATTTCACAGCTATTCTACAACAATACGCCAGGTTCAATTAATATATAAGTTGTTGTAGGTTTTAAAAAATGTTTATATGTAATTTAACTTTGATTTTGGGTCCGAACTACCAAAGCATGTGGTTTATAATTATGAGCTTTGGCAGTGATAAAATGCCTTGTTTGTTGTATACTTAACTTTTTCAATCAACATGCAAAATAAACATATTGAAGGAACAGTAACACAAATATTAAAGCACTTTAAAGTAATTAACATATTATACTGTTGCTCTACATTGGTAAAAGCGGTGTGTTTACGTCAGAAAGACTACTGTCGTTTATAAAAACAAGCTGCTGTGTAGCCATGGGGGCAGCAATTAAAGCTGGAAAAAGGAGGAAAGGCACAGTTTACATAGCACATAACAGATAAAGCCCTGTCCAATACAATGGTGTTTTAACAGTTATGTGCTATGTAACGTGCGCTTTTCCTCCTTTTTTTCCATCTTGAATGGCTGCCCCCATGACTACAGAGCAGCTTATTTATATAAACGAGTAGTCTTTCTGAATCAAAAACACTAGTTTCACCAGTGTAGAGCAACAGTACTTTTTATTTTAATTACTTTGATACACTTTCAGTTGTTGGTGTTACTGTTACTTTAAAAATAGAGGAGTCAGATTTGGAGTTGTAGTCCAAGGTACCATAAATTGAGGAGTCTGGAGTTAAAGGATTTATGTACAGACTCCACAGCCTTGCTTTTAGTTAGCCAGTTCTCTATCCAAGTACAAATATTATGTTCCAGGCCAACATTCTTTAACCAGTAACCTTCTGAGTGGTACTATATCAAATGCTTTAGCAAAGTCTAAGTAGATTACATCCACTACCATCCCAGAGTAATATCAGCTTTCCGAGCAATAAAAATTGGTTTAAAATCACTTACTACAAAACTATGAAACAAAGGCAGCTCGATTTAGAAATCATACAAAAAAACTGACCAAACGATCAATAGATAAGGTGTACATAAACCCAGGTGTATTGCTTGTTCAAAGAATGACCAATTTATAATGTAAGCACAATTAGGGGCAAATGAAAATGAAGAGCTCTATGCACTCTTAATTTTTCGGATTTTAAAAAAACTAAAAATTTTTGAGATTCATTAGAACACGAAGCTGGAAATAGCTTGAATCTGAAAATGCACCAGCGAAAACCTGTAGAGGTCAATGGCAGAGGTCCCTTCAAGCATTTGAAGATGTTAATAGCCTTCATGATGTTTTTTCGGAGGGTTTTGCTTTTAAACTCGATTAATTTGAGCGATTCCATTTTTTTTCTGCGGAAAAGTCAGAGTATTCAGGGCTTTCCCCCCGAATTCATGAATTCGAGTTTTTTGCATTGAAGTTTTTTCACTTCTTGTAGAAGAAGAAACACACTTGAAACACCGGGTGTGTATATCAGCTGACTTCTTTGGCTTTAGTTAAATCTTGGGATACAAGCAGCCATCAAATGAACTAGGTTTGCCCATGCTTAGACTGCTGATGTGCAATTAGCTTATTAGCAGTCAGAGAACAATAACCAATTGTGCCAAAGCTTTAGGATCAATTTCACAGATGTAATCTAACCCAGGCAGACAACTAACTAGGAATGCTTGATCAACAACTCAGTGGGAAGCAACAGAATTAATCCATGTCTCTTTTCATTGCTGACATCATATACTGTGCTCTGTGCCATCTTTATCGCTCAAACTTCATATATCAAATCTTTATGTAACACTTATTTAAGTGAAAAGTACAAAATTATATAAATGTTATTAGTATCAATGACAAATATGCAATATGTGCTTTTTGTTTGTTTTAGCAAAAACTCCCCCAGTCTAGCATTACTACTAAGTCAGACATTGTTTGCTAAACTAGGCAGGGCACTGGAGAGCCACATCTATCACTCACACTGGGGGCAGCTTAATAACTGTACAAATATAAGCAAACTCCAGCATGAATCACAGATCTCACACACAGGTATTGTTGGTCTTGGCATGTAAGTTGGGGTACTGACTGCCTCATTTATGAACAAAGTGCATTGCGTATAGTGCAACTTTTGGGCGCAGTTTGTGATTTTTTTTTTTTTATGTACAATACAACGCAGTGTTTTTTCCCCAGAATTCCAGTGTAATCGCAGCACTTGCCAAGTTGCATCAACCACAAGTTGGGACCAATGCACCAATACAGACAGAAACAAAATAGCATCAGTTTTGGTAAAGCAAGCATAAGTTATAGAACATAATTAGCATTCAGTTTAATTGCTGCAAGTCACTTACAACCCACTAAGGCAACCCTGAAGTTACTACTATGTTCAAAAGGCATTTTCTGGTGCTTTCTTGCCTGTGGCAAAGCACTCCATCTAGAACAACTAGAACATACACTGCTTTAGCTCTGTATGCAGCCATAATACAGATATTTGCATCCTATTAAATATAGCAAGTAACTTGCCCAAAAAGCAGCAGAAGACTTCAGGTGGCCATACACGGGCCGATAAAAGCTGCCGAAAGACTGAGTTGGCAGCTTATTGGCCCGTGTGTGGGGCCCTGCGACGGGCTTCCCTGAAATTGATATCTGGCCGAGACGTCGATCGGGCTGGGGTAAAGATCCCATTGGATCACTGACTGCATCTGTTCGTTGATGTAGTCCCGCAATGCAACCACCCGTATTCCTTTCATTATGATCCCATCGTTGGGCCCATGATCGGATCAGCCCGATATCACCCACCTCAAGGTGGGCATATCGGGGAGAGTAACGGTCCGCACACACCAATATTGCAGTCGGGGATTGTGCCCCATTAATAAAAGGGGCACAATCCCCGACTGCAATATTGGTGTGTGCGGACCGTTTTTCGAAATTACAAAGCAGTAAGGTGACCTGGCAAGGTCAACGGGAGACCAGCACCACTACGCAGAATAAGTGGAAGGAGGTGTGCGGTAATATAAAGTTTCATTGAACCATATCGGGGAGAGATCCGCTTGTTTGGCAAAATCGTCAAACGAGCAGATCTCTATGTGTATGGCCACCTTTAGAGCCCTATTTATTAGAGGTCAGATTTTAGTGGTTTTAGAAAGCACGACTAAACTCACTTTCTCTAAAACCATAAATGTCATGAAATTTATTAAAAGATCGGAAAAAAAAGTATGAAATATAGTTTGAAAATAATGCTGAATGATCCGGAAAAAATTTGAATATTGTACCTCTAGCAAAAAAAAAAATCCAAAGACAGAATTGATTCAAAACAGTCCGATCAGCACAGCTCCCCTCGACTTTTATAGGACCTAGACATCTTTTACCTGGCAAAGTTTTATATTAGTGGTTTTCAAATTTATAGAGCTTTTTAAAAAAATTGTAGGAAAACCACAAACTTTGAGACATGTAAAAAGAATAGAAAATAGTAAATTAGCCCCCTAGTGTCTACATTGCTGCCAAGGCAGACAATCTAGGTATTCAATCGGCCAGGAAGATATGCAGCAGAATTGTGAAATGTCAATTTCCAAGGGCCAAAGCTCAGTTTGTACAAAATGCATGCAGAGCAGTAAAGTATAGTATAAAAGCATGATCAAGTTAAAGAGGAACTATAGTTAAAATAGATAAACACAATGTATATGGACTGCTTTTTGAATATGGTGCGACAAAGTCTCCCCTGGCTATGAAAAACAACTCACCTGTGGATGTATATCTCCCTACAGCAGCCTACTAGTCCCTTTCAATCACTTCTGGCTGCTGCACTTTCCCTTCAATCCATTTTTGCAGCTACTTGTCTCTAACCTCAGTAGAAACTCAATAAGCTGTCTCTCAATGTATACCTGGTTGGTCTTTGACCGTCCTACAGTATTCAGGTTCCTCAAGAAATTTCAGGATACTGTAAGTTACCTAGGTGTTTCATGACCATTTTATACAGGTCATGGAACTCTGAGGTGACTTCTAATATCCTTATATTTTCCAACAAGGGGTACTTTATTTATCATAATACACAAGTTTTAGTGAGTCACGTGATCAAAATTACATCCTTTCTCACCGTTTATACAAGGCCGAGTGTTTTTATACAGGTCATGGAACTCAGAGGTAACTTCTAATATCCTCATATTTTGCAACTGGGGGTACTTTATTTATTATAATACACAAATTTCAGTGAGTAACAGAATGTGACAGAAATGACATCAGAACTCACCGTTTATAAGAATATAATTTACAAGATATTCATGGCTTTTGTATATGTGTGTGTATATATATATATATATATATATATATATATATATATATATATATTCACATACATACACACACACAGCACATATAAAATAATCACAGTCAAGGTGACACAAACCCACCAGTTAAGACATAATCTTATAAGATTCTTAAGGGTATTCCAGGGATCAGTGTTCGTGCATCTCCAGTTTAATAATACGCACTTCCAGCACTGCTGGTCTCCCAGCAATATATCCATCAACTATATATATCTGTAGCTAAGAGTTGCCATTTCATTAAAATGTAATCATTTAACAGAGTAAAACCTCAGAAAGAGCCAGGCAATAAATTTTGATTGTGTAAACCTATGGCCCAGTGTTTTATGTTCAAAGAACTCTGTTTGTACAGCACAGCAAAAGAAGAATATATATCACTGTGTATCTTATAAAACTGTATATAATAGGTGAAGCATGCTCAGTAGAGGCTGATATCATCTAATATCTGAAAGTTTAAAATTTTACAGACCTTGTTTACGGAGCTGCTATGCTAACAATATGGTAGGGCGAAAAAAATATTGTCTATAAAAATAAATAAAAAAACATACCATAGAAATATTTAAAAACTGTAAAGAATTGGATGGAAAAAAAAAAGCTTCCAGTCTGTGGATGGCTTTTATTTGAGAAGTTAGTATCTTTAATCTGTAGCTTGCTAGAAATATGCTTCATTATTTACTATGTGGCCAGCAGTCTATTATACTCCCACATAAAAACAATTCTCAGGCAAAAAATGGGGTGGGAGGGCTTTCACAATGTCACTTTCGGCTGCAATGATCTTTCTGTAACACAGAATCTTCTGATGCCGTGGAAATTCAACTTCAGCTTCCGGCATCGAACAACAGTCAAACACAGTATCAGCTTCTGCTAGGCCAAAGATTGCTCATCTGTTCCAAGCACTAAGTGATATGATCCCTATAATACGGAGACAATTACCACTTGTGTGAACTTCCTCCATTAAGCACAAGACTGTTGCCAGAGAATATATCAGATTGCAATATTCCAAAACACCAAATAACCATACGCTATTCTGGGCGTTATTAATAGTCTTAGTGCACATTTGATAGGTACTAAAAGCACCCAGTCTCCGTTACATAGGCCAAATATCAGGTATTATGATCCAAGGTCCCTCCTTACTGTAGATTTTCTTGATAAACAAAAGTACCTAAAACTATATTTAGCTTAAACTATCTTGTTCTTATGCAAGCTATTGTACTAGCTACATGCACAAGGATATTTGTAATGTCCACGCATATTCAATTTAAACTGACTTATTTAACAAGAGCAAACTGCAGTACACTTTTTAAACACCTTCCTGGAAACCACCAAAATGTTGTTGAAAGAATCAGGCTTAGACTGCACACTTTTTTTCTTCGTGTTTAGGGCCTGTTGAATAAACACTGCTACCATCACACCAAGGACAGATACAATCATACAAACGTACCTGACAAAAAAGTAGAGCCTGTAACTTTAACGCTTGGTCTGCTACAATCTCAAAGTTATCCGTGAAAATGGGAAGCAGGGATTGGAGGATTCTTTGCAAGGGTACATGGGTGTGATAACCTTTCATCCCCTCCGATCTATAAAGGCTTTTCTGATCAAACCGAACACTACAAATGGTGGCAAGGCAAATAGGGGTGTACCTCTGTGCTAAATCACTCTCATGACTGGCATGACTGTAATTGTGTGCTTGGCAACACATTCTGTTAACAATGACTATTTACCTATGGCTTGGGACCCAAAACTGGGCTCCCTTTAATTCAGTGAAACGTCTTACTACAATAGACAATAACAATTGAAGTGTTTTCTTATTTGGGCCTCCTCAAAAAGAGTAAACAGATAAAACTGATTGCACAGGCTGAAAGGAAACCTTGTTACTTTAGCAAAGCATTTCCCAGCCTCCCTAAGTTTCATAGTGTAATTTAGAACTCCCCCATCTTGTTCCATTGTGAAGTGATTAAGATACTATATGAGCATAAAGGGCTTTCAATGTTTATGGCTTTATAACAAAAACAAACTAAAAAAAATAAAATGTTTTTGTTTTTTGCCCTGCCCCAGTTTGCACAAAACCGCTTTCTTTTTAGGTCACATCGGAAGAGGCTCTGATGGCTGCAGATACCATTGGCAAAAACTTGGTAACCAGGAAAAAGCATTTTTTCATTTCCCTGGCACGGTTTGGAGCCTTGAGCAGAAAATAAAAATGACTTCTAAGGAAATACTGGGACCATCAGTCCCAGGAAAGATTGTTTGTTTTCAATATAGACATGTAAGAGTTGAATCATCAGATATTCAGGTTGAAACAATAGAATTCTACCTGTATCTGACAATTCAGCAATAACAGTGACCAATTTTCAGATGCCATCAAAATTTTCCAGTCTGCCTGATCGGCATAGCCCCCTGCTTTCCTGCTGGTCTGTCTAACTACTTTGCTGAGCTGGCTGACTACTGTTACTTTGTATCAACAGGACTGCATCCTTCAAACCCAACAATTCCCTGCACACATAGTTTCCATAAGGAACAGAATATCACAATGAAGTGCCCGTCTGTAAACTATGGAGAAGTTAAACAGATGGATTTCAGCATAAAGAAAATGGCATTTATTCATACTTTTTGAAGAAACAGGTAACTGTGATAGGTATATTAGGGGTTTCTGTGTTATATGGGCCTCTTTATCAAATTTTGGTTTGTAAGCCGGAGTTCCCCTTAAAGAAAAGAGGGGAGCTGGTACCTACAGCACAGGCAGACTATTATGGATTTCTTTAAATCGGTGGAATCAGGTATGTCTGTGTGAAAAAAACACATTTCTATTGAATTCTGGAACTTCTAATAGTGTTTATGTACTTAATTATATAAGCCCAACTGAAAGAGATCATTAAAAAAAAGGGGTGCATTATTTGCTTCAACGACATTAGTGTTCAATAATCAATTTTACTATCAACTGTGTATTTTGTAACACACTAACCTTAACCCAGAATAATAAGTGCCATAATTTTTTTCTGATTTGTCAGTATGAGTATACATAGCTTCTTGATAGCTTAAATTATTACTAAAAGACTATTAGCAGCAATCATTGCCCCTAGTGCCATTGAGCTTTTGTATACTCACAGAAGACCATCTGCTACATTCAGAGAATGACTTTTCTTGCACAGGCGCTCTATAGTGTGGCATGGACAGTATCTCTGGCAATACACAAAGGTGTCTCTGGAAATATACCAAGAAATACAATTACAGTTAATTTATAATGTGTGCGTAATTCAATAACAACATTATAGCAAATTAATTTCGTAAAAATGGTTCAAGGAGCTCTGGTTTAGAGGACAACCAAAGGAATTTTTATAGCTCACACCTCTCTCCTGAAACGCACCACACAGGTCCCCCAAAACTGCCCTGTTTACCAGTAATATGCAGAGTAGCGCAGTGGGGCTGGCAGCCACTGTCTCTAGCGCTTTGACATCCCGTTTCCCAGCACTCCGACCAAAAGAATACACAGTTAAAAACAAAGAACCAGATCAGCTTTAACTTTGCATGGTCCTGGCTACCAGAAATGGAAAGAGGAAGTCAACTGGCCAGAGATCATGGCCACCAACATAGCTATGCTACTCTGCATTTTATTAACAGGCACCTTTACAAGTAAATAGAGAAAGCTGTGAAATTCCCCCAGAAATGCACACACTTTTTATTTTTTAAACACCATTCATCAAATATCTACATACGTTTGGACACTTAGCAACCTAGTTAACACTGCAACAGTACTCACTTTTCTTGATAAACCTGCTGGGCAACACGATAACAAAGCACTTTCAACGTTATTTCCCCAACAATAGACTATGGACCAAACAATATACTATTTTACACTATAATATACAGGTATGGAAACAATTATTCAGAATGCTCAGGACCTGGGGTTCTCCAGGTAAACGGATCTTCATGCCTTAAGAGTGCTATAAAATAGTTTGAACATGAATTAAACCCAATAGAATTGTTTTGCCTCCAATGAAGATTAATTAGATCTTAGTTTGGATCAAGTAAAAGGTACTGTCTTCTTATTATATGGAAAATATTTACAATTTTGAATTGATTAAAATGTAGTCTATGGGGCAGATTTACTTGAGGGCGAAAATTTGCCAGTGACCAATTGGCAGCCATCGCTACACTTCGCCAGTCGAAAATTAGCTCGGACATTGCTAATAAACTGGAATGCGGAGTTTCGTTGTGGGCGCCGAACGCTGGTGACATTTCGCTAGCGTTACTTTGCCAATTTGAGCGAAGATGCACTAGCATTCATTTCTGCCAATCGCAAATTCGCTAGAGGTCTTGCGCTCAGGTCAATTTGTTTACGGCAGGAAATGTCAAGTTGAATGGACGTATATGTTGCAGCAAATACATTACACAAGTCCAGGGAACCTTAATAAATAAAACAGTTGTTATAATGCCCTACACATGAGCCCACTGTATAGTTAATGTTTCAAATGTTAGAAAATGTAAAATATTAAGGACTTTTGCAGGCTATCCCTCTGAAAAAAGGAAAAGACGTTTTTTGAACTTAGAAGCTTTTTCCACTAAAAAATATGATGTAAGTAACAGAAGAATGAGGAAGATCTATGCACATTGCCTGGTCTGAGCTGGCAAAGGCACGTCTGGCGAAAGGGGTAACGCTCAGTAAAATCCGCATTTTAGTGAATTTGCAGTTACGTCCATTCGCCAGAGCGAAAATTCGCCTGGTGATCGAGTGCGAATGACCGCTAGCGTCTGTCTCTTTTGCTAGCGAAGTGACGCCTGGGCCATTAGTAAATTGCCAATATCCGTGCGGGCGGTAACGCTAGCGAATTGACTCTAGTGTTAGCCACCTCGCCCTCGAGTAAACCTGCCCCAATGAGAGATGGCCGTCCTGTAATTCAGAGCTTTCTTGATAACAGATCACATAGCTTTATTGTATATTATTGTTAAAATATATGCAAGCTGTTAAATTTTACAGCAAATTATGACTCCTGTAATCTTGACAAAGCCTTGTCGGACAGCACTAGTGTCTGATATAGGCACTACTTTTTCTATTCAAGCGAAAGAGAAGGAAGTCGCGGCACAAGAGGGCAGTTTAATTGCATCCTAGGTCAGACCCTAAAGAAATAAGGAGTAAATAAGAATGTAATAAAATGAAAAGTTGGCGTTCCATTGGGTCTTCCTTACAAATACTAATCAGGCAGCTGAGAAGTTGTTTTTTAATACTATTAATACTAAGTGAACGAGTGTGTGGAGCTCTATCCTATTTCCCCAATGGAATCGAATAGTAGTTGAATAGCTATCGAGCAAGCAGAGTAAAGCCTCTAATAGGCCAGTATCAGTCTATATAATGCAATAACAAAGTCCCTCAGTCTCGCTGTGACGAACGAGGACATATACAAGATCATACAATGGGTCTTACACACACACTTTAACACTATTGCCCGGAATGTTCAGACTATAGAGTACTGCGGATTCCGGGGCTTGAGGAAATTAAATAAAAAACGTATTAGACCGCACACACATTTCCCTACACAGCTTCCGCACTGCTCGTCCTGTCACAGTTTTAGCTCAGGTAGAGCTGTAAGGAGACTGGATAGACTGGGGGTGGGGGATGAGTTCAAACTTCATTCTCAATATTAGCCAATTCCTGTGCAGCTCTTCGCGGTCTAAAACTTTTGTAAGAAGCAGTAGGGAAGATGTGTAAATGACCCTGCCTCCCTTCACAAGTTTGCTGCTTATAAGGCCCCATAATACTGCCCAACAGTCCTACATCGCTACTTACACTCCCGCACAGCTGTTTACTGCAGGGTCCTAGCCTCCTGTTTCACAGATAATCCCAACGCCACAAGTCTCCTCACACTACACGTAGGCGCAGTGACGCATCACGTACCTGCCTTGTGGGAGTGACAAATTGGCGTCATTTAGTGCTACACAATCGGAAGCTGCTAGTAGGACGGGACAAGTCCTCGCACTTCCTACGTCTGCTAGTTGGGACACAATATGTTTGCCTTCTGCCATGCCCCACACCAAAAGCTCCCAATATTTCCTTATAAGTCATTTCTGTTGTCTTAGAGCTGCAGCCCGTGCCAGGGAACTGAAAAAATACTTTTTCCTGGTTGCCATGTTTTTGCTAATCAGCCATCAGAGCCTTTTCCAAATTGACCAAAAAGTAGAGGTTCTGTGCAAACTGGGGTTTATTTCATCTTTATTGATCATTATGCCATTTATAAAAACAAGCTTACACACAGATCTGAGCTATAAAGGTCGTAAAAGCCCTTTATGCTCATATATACAGTGAAACTTCAGTTTTAAGTACCCTGATTTAAAATTTTCCTGCATTTTACAATTTTTATTTGTGGTTCCACCCATTTCTAATTCCTAGTTTTGATTAAAGTTTTCCTGGATTTTACATGAAAATGTTGCCTGATGTACCAAAAATTGCTGTTTGTCCTCTGTAAATGTTGTGTTAAATAAAGAGGTTTAACATACTAACCAGATGTATAATTTGTAGGGTTGCCACCTTTCTTCCGGTTAAACTCTGGACTGAGGGCAGGACAGTGAACTAATAGTCATTCTATGAAGCTGTTTGTTAATCTAAAAGACATTTCATTTAGGGCTTATTTTAAAGAAACAGTTCATTGTAAAAAAATAAAAACGGTAAATAGGCTGTGCAAAATAAAACATGTTTCTAATATAGTTAGTTAGGCAAAAATGTTATGTATAAAGGCTGGAGTGACTGGATGTCTAACATAATAGCCAGAACACTACTTCCTGCTTTTCAGCTCTATAACTCTGAGTTATTAAGTGACTTGAAGGGGGGCCACATGGGACATAACTGTTCAGTGAGTTTGCAATTGATCCTCAGCATTCAGCTCAGATTCAAAAGCAACAGATATGACTCATGTGCCCCCCCCCCCTCAAGTCTCTGATTGGTTACTGCCTGTAAACCAAGAGAGCTGAAAAGCAGGAAGTAGTGTTCTGGCTATTATGTTAGACATTCAGTCACTCCAGCCTTTATACATTACATTTTTGCCTAACTAACTATACTATACACAATTTTTTATTTTGCACAGTCTATCTATTTACCCAGTTTTTATTTTTACACTGAACAATTCCTTTAAACCATCTCTCATCTAGCGGGGGTTGTTTCTTCAATACAGGGGAATTGTTGCTTTAGCTTGGGGCTCACCAACCCTTTTTACCCATGAGTCATTCTCCACGCATGGAGAAAATGTAGGCAGAGAAATGCTGAGGTACAGCTCTGTGTATTGTTACTCTAAAGGTGGCCATACACTATAAGATCTTTCCCTTGATATGCCCACCTATAGTAGACAATATCTGTCTTTAATCCCCATTTAAAGGGGTGGTTCACCTTTAAGTAAACTTTTAATACGTTGTGGAATGACCAATTCTAAGTGACTTTTCTATTGGTCTACATTATATCTTTTTTATAGTTTTTGAATTATTTGCCTATTTGCAATATGAACCGTCAATGATGTTAGCAATTGAGGCTTAAACGGTTTTCTTCACAGCCTTATGCAAGTGTTTTGGAGGGTTCCCATCTGTGTTCGTTTTTAAACATTAGGCCCCCAGATGGGCCCTGATAATTTTGTTGTGTGGGTCCCGTGATTTCTGATGGCAGCCCTCTGCATACATACATATGCAGACTCTGTAAATGCTTCAGGTAGGAACACTATGGTTTCACTTTTACAAAAGCCTGTAAAACCAGTTAACATTCCTTGCATTATCTTACCAAAGTAATAAACCACAATACAAACATAATGTACATGCATACCAGTGGCACTCCTGTTTATTGGTTTGGGGTGCAACCTCCCTCAATCAGATTATTATAGATAATGTTGCTGTGAAACAGAAAGTGAAAGACTAATACAAACCCTTTAAATGATCACTGTGTCCAACCTTTGGTCTTATAAAGAATGCTGGTTGTTGTAGTTGAATACAAGTGGAGGCAGGGCTGGATATCCCTGTCACTCATCGTGACACCAGGCCTAGCTTTTCTATAGGTGTCAGTGTGTTGTCACCCAGAATACACTGTAAACCTCCTGCCCCATAAAAAAATGTAGAATCCTTTCTCCATAACAACTGCCACATGAAAACCTACTCTAAGGGGCATATTTATTATGCTGTGTAAATGAAATTCACAGAAAAACGGTGTTAAAAAGCTGTGTAAAATATCACATGGTGTGTGTAATTTTACACCATTCAAACGCCAGATTTTCTGCCGTTATTTTACCTTTCTTCAGGTGGAAGTCAATCTAAGAAAAATGTCTAAATATTTTACACCTAAAATACGCCTAAATGTTGTAACACGGTGCAGCCTGGCAATGTGTGGTTTATTAGCCCTACATTTTTTACTTAGCATAATAAATATGCCCCTAATTGTTTCATGACCTGCCAAACACCCAAGCCTTAGCTGTGCTCCTCGCCGTTCCAGGACACAACTAACCTGTCTATATATACTAGTTACTATGACACAGCTAAACTTTACATGTACAGCTTAGTGCGAGCGCATATACCTGTGAAATGTCCCGAGCAGTTGCTGGGAGCCTTGTCATGTCCCACGCTACCGGTGATACTCAGTCCGAACCCACATTAGCAGCATGACCCGACCACCAACTAGCAGGAAGAAGCCGTCTAAAGAGTATGGCTGGGAGTGGAGCCACACCTCTATTCAGTGGGTTTGCCAATCACTAGAGACATAGCACCCACACACAGAACACCCACCCACATGCTAAATCCCTGCCTCTTTTTGCATCAGCTGAAATGTGGAATCAAACAAAATCACAAGACTTTTTCAGTTGGCATGCCATTTGAATTCCTATATTTAAAGTTGAAAAAAGTTGCAACAGTGTTCTCACTGTAAAGCAGTCAGAGAGAACATATTTTTTGTAAGTTTAATTTTAGTTTTTAAGAAAAAACAGAATTTAGCACAGTATTTATAACCGTCCACCACCACAGGCCCTGCCCAAGAGACCACACACCAAAAAGCCACACAAACTTGGGCACTAAAACCAATAAGTGGCCAGGGTACCCCCTACAAGGTAAAAAAAAAACAATTGGTGGTCAGAGGCCCCCATAAAAGTTAAATATAAACTTCACCGGTGGCCAGCCTCCCCCCTATAAGGTATAAAAAAGCATTGGTGGTCAGCCCCCCCTCCCTTTAGAACATTTTAAAAAAAAAAACCATTGGTGGTAAGGGGCTCCATAGAATATTTAAAAAAAACATTGGTGGCCAGGGGCCCCATAGAATTTTTTTAAATGGTGGCCAGGCCCCCCTTACAATTTGTGGTTGGGAGCCTCATAAAAATTTTTTTTTAAAAAATATTGGTGGTCAGGGGACCCATAGAATATTAAAAAAAAAACATTGGTAGCCAGGGGCCCATAGAGTATTTAAATAATACATTGGTGGCCAGGGCTTTAATAAAAAAAACACATTGGTGTTCAGTGGAACTTACCTTAGGTTCTTCTTCCTTCGGCGATGACAGCTGCTTCCGTTCATTCGGCTCCTTTTGTGGCTTTGGGTCTTTTCGGGCTTCAGCTTCGGTTCCTTTCGAGGCTTCGGGTGTGTTAGCCGCTTAAGCTTCAGCTCCTTTTGTGGCTCGGGGCTTCAGCTTTGGCTGGTTTTGTAGCTTTGGTTATTTTCCTGGCTTCAGGACTTTGGGTCTTTTAGTGGCTTTGGGTCTTTTTGCAGCTTAGGCTCCATTCACGGCTTTGGCATTTCAGATCTTTGGGACTTCACTTCAGCGCTGTCAAAGGGGGCCCGGCTATTTCAAAAAGTGCAGCACAGCCCCCTTTAGGCCCGGGCCCAGTACAATTGTACCCAATGTGACCCCCTTAAGCGGACCAACTGAAACTGCTAGTTCATGAAATGCTCACATCTTTGAAGGGATTTTGTGGGATTGCAATTTGTCTGCTACAGCAGCCGAAAATAGTTGCTGTATGTAAGGAGGAGAAGTTCTCCCCCTAAAATAGTTTTTTCAATTGTTGGAAATGTATGCCTTAAAGGAGGACTAAACCCTAAAAATTAGTGGCTAAAAATTACATATTTTATATACAGAACTTATTGCACCAGCATAAGTTACAGCTTCTCAATAGCAGCAATTTTCCAGGACTTCAAAGTTGTCACAGGGGGTCACCATCTTGGTCACCATCTTGAAAAGTGTCTGCGAAACTCACATGCTTAGGGGACTTTGAGCAACTGTTGAGAAGCTAAGCTTAGGGCTCATTGTAAATTATCAAGCAGAAAATGAGGTTGGCCTGTAATATAAGCTGATGCTACAGGGCTGATTATTAAATTCTGATGCTAATTGCACTGGTTTCTGTGCTGCCATGTAATAATTATCTGTATTAATTACTAATCAGCCTTATATTGTGACATTTATATTCTATGTGTACTTTATATTTTGAGTCAGTCCCTAAGCTCAGTAAGTGACAGCAGCACAGAGCATGTGCAGTGAATCAGCAGAAAAGAAGATGGGGAGCTACTGGGGCATCTTTGGAGGCACAGGTCTTTACTGCTAAATGGTTGTGGTTGCATTGGGCTGGTACAGAAGCCCAAAACATTATGTACAACATTTCTTGCCTACTTCTTTGGTAAAGCTTTACTTCTCCTTTAAAGGAATTGTACAGTGTAAAAATAAAAACTGTGTAAATAGATAGGCTGTGCAAAATAAAAAATGTTTCTAATATAGTTAGTTAGCCAAAAATGTAATGTATAAAGGCTGGAGTGATTTGATGTATAACATGTCAGTCTTAACACTACTTCCTGCTTTTCAGCTCTCTTGGTTTACACTGACTGGTTACCCTGGCTACCAGGCAGTAACCAATCAGAGACTTGAGGGGAGGCCACATGGGTCATTTCTGTTGCTTTTGAATCTGAGCTGAATGCTGAGGATCAATTACAAACTCACTGAACAGAAATGTACCATGTGCCCCCCCTTCAAGTCGCTGACTAGCTCAGAGTTATAGAGCTGAAAGGCAGGAAGTTGGATTCTGGCTGTTTTATTAGACATCCAGTCACTCCAGTCTTTATACATTACATTTTTGGCTAACTAACTATATCAGAAACATTTTTTATTTTGCACAGCCTATCTATTTACCCAGTTTTTATTTTCACACTGAACTGTTCCTTTAAATGGACTTAGATCAGTATAAACATAGGGGCTGGATTCTGTTTTTATCTGGGAAACCAGAGAACATTGCAAAAGAAATCTATTCATGTTTATACTTTTACATATTTCATTTGTTTTTGTGGCTAACAAAGAAAAACAAATGTGACTACAAATATAGCTTCATTTACAATAAGTGCAGCAACCATATCATACCGATAGCATTTGTGGTCCTTTAAAGGAGACATTTTGTGTAAAAAATAAGACTGTACCAGTGCATTATACTAATTTACATATGGAAGAATTCACTGATTTATTGAATATTTATGCAAAAACCCTAATATTTTGTGTAAAAAATAAGAATGTGCCAGTGCATTATACTAATTTACATATGGAAGAATTCACTGATTTATTGAATATGTATGCAAAAACCCTAATAATCCTTAAAAACCCTAAAAACCCTCCGTTCCCTTCCAAATCCTGCTCCCTGAATTCCCAGGCTGTGCCATTGGCTCCCAGCTCACTGCACTGTAGGACAGGAACCAATCAGCAGCTAGCAGGACCTGATACGGAACTGAAGACTGTCTTTGCTTGTGTGATTGCAGGGAGCTTCAATAAATTAAATATATTATTAATTTTTAGCACCATGAAAAAGCAACACCATATATTAATTATAATTGCCTTCAAAATTAGGGTTTTTTAATTTATCCTTCATATCTCCTTTAAAGGGGTTGTAAAGAGTGAAATTCTGAAAAAAATTGTAATTGGTTTTCATTTTGTATTATTTATGGTTTTTGAATTTATTAGCCTTTTATTCATCAGCTCTCCAGTTTGAAATGTAAGCAATCTTTGTGCTAGGGTGCAAATTACCATAGCAACCATGCATTGATTTGAATAAGAGACTGGAATGTGAATAGGAGAGGGCCTGAATAGACAGAGGAGTAATAAAAATATGCAATAACCATAAGGGGCACATTTACTAAGGGTCAAAGTGAATTCAAAGTGAATTTTCGAATTCAAAAACTTCAAATTTTGAAGTAATTTTTGGGTACTTTGACCATTGAATAGGCCAAATTCGACTTCGATTTGAATTGGAAAAACTTTGAATATTCGACCATTCGAAAATCGAAGTACTGAAAAACTTCGACACTTCGCCACATTAAATCTGCCGAATTGCTATGTTAGCCTATGGGGACCTCCTAGAACCTATAGCCAACAATCTAAAGTTTTTAGAAGTAAAATTTTTTTTTTTGAAAATCGATCAATTAAATCGTTTGAGTCGTTCGATTTCTACAATCGATGGAACGATTTTAATTCGATCGGAAACTGCTAAATTTAATAAAAAAAAAAAAAAAAAAAAACTTTGACTATCGAATTTTTTCACCCCTAGTAAATGTGCCCCTAAATGAATTAAAATATATATATATATATATATATATATATATATATATATATATATATATATATATATATATATATATATATATATATATATATATATATATATATATATATATATATATATATATATATCGCACAAAAGAACCGCACACACAGGACTTTATAGTGAAAAACAAAAATTGTTGGCTTTATTACGACGTTTCGGCTCCTAAACTCGAGCCGTCATCCTGATGACGGCTCGAGTTTAGGAGCCGAAACGTCGTAATAAAGCCAACAATTTTTGTTTTTCACTATAAAGTCCTGTGTGTGCGGTTCTTTTGTGCGCTACAGATTACTGTTTACAACCAGCACCCAGGCATTACCATTGAGTGACGGGTGCACCAGTTCTGAACTTATATATATATATATATATATATATATTTTATTAACTTTTTTCTCAGCCTTTCAGCTCCATCACTCGGGCCGTCTTCAGGAGGTGTACAACACACAGGAATCTCTTACTTTTAAGTGGAAAAATGTGCACCAAACAGGTAACTATAACGTCATCAGTGAGTGACAGTGTATATACATTAACCATCATACCTTTTTTCAAGTGTACCATACATATTTTCTTTTGTGCGTATAAAAATCAATAAAGTGTATCCAATTAATCTTAATTTCCTTGGGCTCCTTTTCCTGTTCATATAGCATAATCAATATTGTGCTCGTATGAGTGTTACATAATAGTGTCTGTGAACAATTCTAAAAAGCCATCTCCGTCGATGGCCCTATCTCTCTACCCGCATTCTGAATAGACAGTGTTAAAAACACTTACCCTGAGCTGCAAGAGAAATGCGGCTATTCGTTCACTTGTCGCTCTTCTGTGGCTCTCATACCAGTGAGGATTGCAAGCGTTCCCCTCGTTCCCTATGCGGTCTGCCTCCTGTCTATTGCGGGATATTCGCACACACAGCAGTGAAGCCGGAACAGTATCGCCTTTTGTTGCCATGGTAACCTGAACGCCGGGTTAGTGAGATTGTTGCCATGTACTGAGAGTATGTGGCGGCCATGCAGTATCCTGCTAAACCTGTCATCAGTATCTGGATCTTGAGCATGAGAGTGCCCACCGGTAGCTTCCCCCAGTCGCCCATCTGCGACCAGTACTTTACTTAGCTTCTAGGTTATGGTCTCTCATTTGCTCTGACACAGGATACGTATTCGTCTCATCTCACCCCACGGTTCACACTGCTGACCTCCTTTACATGTTAGGAGGCAGTCCCGCATTATTGTAGTTGGGTATTCCAGCAAACTGGTATGTTATTCCACCCTGGAGCCGATACTCGTGCATAGCCCGCTTTCCCTTCGCTCATGGTTTCGATAATTCCTATAAATTCAAGCACAAAATAAATGTAATTAGCAACATTGTATGGTATTTGTATATTACTCACAAGTCCATAGTGTTGCTATAGTAGTCCATCCGTGGATCACCTGGAAATTCAATATTATAACTTATTAATCACCGTATGCACATCACAGTCTGGAAATTCTCCTCAATCTTCTATTTTTGGGGGGTTATTCTGGTCTCATATAGACCTTTAGGAATGAGATATCCATATCATTAATAAAAGGAAGACATGGGCAGTATTTCATTTAACCCTTTAAATGAAAATGAAAATCCACTATGATTCCCTTTGTACTAACATTAGATCCCTGTTGCCTCCCCTCCGGGGTGGTGGTACATGATCTATGATTGTGTGTTAAAATTGCGGTAAGGTATGTTTAAACTTCAACCAATGTCGGGCCACCGGTTGATCAGCTTTTACTGAGGCTAAGGCAGTTCATATAGCACTCCTGTGGTTATTCATGCGCTCTCTGTAAGTGGTAGCAGCCTTACCCACATAAAATAAGCCGCAGGGACACCAGGCCATGTATACTATGCGGTCAGTTGTACAGGTTACTCTGTGATCTATGTAGAACTTGGATCTGGTTCTTGGATGTGAAAAATAGGAACCTTGTTGCATCCCTACACATCAAACATCTGGCACACTTAAAACAGCCCTTCCTCAAAGGCTTATCCAGCCAGGTAGCTTTCTTTTTGGGGTCCTCTGTTAAGTCCTTTACCACCAGATTCCTTCCTCTCCTAAATGCCACTAAGGGTTTAGAGTCCGAAAATGGTAAGTTGCTGTCAGCCTTCATTATTTAAGAAATCACTGGCACTCAAAGGGCAGGTGCAAGCAGGGACAGTCCCTTGCATTTTATAAGCAGAAAATGCGTCGTTTCGGGGTCAGGCCCCTTTATCAAGCATATTTATGCTTGATAAAGGGGTCTGACCCCGAAACGTCGCATTTTCTGCTTATAAAACGCAAGGGACTGTCCCTGCTTGCACCTGCCCTTTGAGTGCCAGTGATTTCTTACCTACTTGCAGTTGGAGGGTGCCGATCCCTTCGTCACCTTGTACCGGGCAATCAACACGTAGGCCAGGGAATACGAGCAGAGCTTCTATTTGGAGCCTTCATTATTTCCTATCTATTGATGAGTGCCTTTTTCACGTCCACACTCATATTACGTCAATCTGTTGAGAAAATTAATCAGGTTTGGTCCTCTGTTCTTTCTCCTCCGTGTCTAACAGCGAATCCTGGGTTTTTAGTTTAACCGTTTCCAGTTGTTCCATTATTAATTTTAATAGGTAACCTCTTGAAGCAAATTGTTCTGCTAAGGTGGTGAGTTGTAGTTCTGAGTTCCAGTCAGAATTGTTTCTAATGACTCACAGGAACTGGGAATACAGGGCCCCTTGGGATGTGTGGGGAGGATGATGTGAATGGGCACGTAACAGACTATTTTTGTCTGTCGGGTTCTTATACAAAGTGGTGCTCAATCTATCCCCCTTCTTATAAATCGTCACATCTAGATAATTAATGGCTTGTTTGTCATGGGTCATAGTTAGTCTGATGGGAGAGTCTAGGATATGAAGGGTCTGATAGAACTCTATGAGTTCATCCTCTGTCCCCTTCCACACTAATAGCAAATTGTCAATGTAGCATTTGTAAAAACAAATATAGTCAGACCCCATGGGTAATAGCCATTTTGTTTCATAATTCTCCATAAACAGATTTGCAAAAGATTGAGCCACATCCCCATCGCGGTCCCCGCTATCTGTAGATAGAAGTTGTCTTTAGAGATGAAATAGTTGTGGGACAGGATCAGGTAGGGTCACCAAAAATTCTGTTGGTGGTAATCCCTTATGTGTTTTAATGAGAGCTTCCCTGCATATCCCTATACCACTGTCATGGGGGATCACTGTGTACAGACTAGCAACATCCTTTGTAAGCAATATGCTGTCTGTTGGGATTGTAAATTCTTTCAATAATATAAGTAGATGTTTGGTGTCTCTCACATAGGAAGTCATGCTTTGTACTAGGGATGCACCAAATCCAGCATTTGGTTCGGGATTCGGCCAGGAATCTGCCTTTTTCAGCAGGATTCGGCCGAATCCTTCTGCCTGGCCGAACTGAATCCGAATCCTAATTTGCATATGCAAATTAGGGGCGGGGAGGGAAATCACTGGACTTTTTGTCACAAAACAAGGAAGCTGTAAGGGTTACAGCGTGGAACCGCTGTGATAGTGGATAGCCATTCCATTGGGAGAGGATATGGCGGAAGCCCAGGGGTGTACCCATAGATGGTAAGGGAGGCAGACATGGTGAAAATAAAGCAGGTTTACTTGGAGCTTGCAAATAACACAGGAACAGTTCAGAATAAGGTAATTACCAGGAAGGTGAGGATAAGGAAACAATGCTGGAACAAGGCAACACAGGAGCTTGGAATCCAGGAGCTTGGGATACAGGTAAGGAATCACTGGAACAAAATACAGCGACCAGATACAGGATACGATTACAATTAATGACTCAGCCCTGAGCAAAGCTCAGGGCGGGGTTAATAAAGGGACGGTAATTGGGAATGGGAAACACATGAGGGTAAACGAGGTGGGTGGAGAATGGGGAGGAACACACTAGAAACTGACAGGTACATGAAACACAAGACACACAAGAATAAGGATCAGCCTCAAAGAGCCCCCAGTGGCTCAAAAGAACACACAATGTCCAGAATCTGGGAAATAAAGGTTCGAGTCCCGGGCTGATCCTTACAGAAGCAAAAAATGTTTTCCCCTTCCCACCCCTAATTTCATGTGCAAATTAGGATTCGGTTCGGTATTTGGACGAATCTTTCGTGAAGGATTCGGGGGGGGTCGGCCAAATCCAAAATAGTGGATTCGGTGCATCCCTACTTTGTACTAATGGTTGTAAATAATAGTCAGTGTATTTTGAAGCAGATTGAAATAGAGAGCCTATGGCAGAAATAATCGGATGACCTGGAGGGGAGGAAACTGATTTATGTACTTTTGGTAGTGTATATAGAAAGGGTATTTTTGGGAAATCTGTGGTTAAGAACTGGCTAGTGCTTTCGCCATTCCATCCCGCTAATGTGGCAGTCTTAATCAGGGAATCTAACAGATTCTTAAACTCCATTGTAGGGTCCCCCTTTCACATACGTCTTAGTCTCAGATAATTGTTTGGCGATTTCTTCTACATAGTAGGATATGCCTAGCACAACTATAGCTCCCCCTTTGCATGCCTGTCCAATAATTATTTCTTTATCTGCTTTCAAGGTTTTGATTGCTTGTCTTTCAAATGTTGTGAGGTTAGAACAATTTTTTGTTTTTTTACTGTGTATTTTGAAGAAATCATTGCTCAAATGTTGTGTGAAGGTGGATATAGAGGGGGACGTGTTCTGGGGGGTCAAAAGTGCTCCTTGGTTTAAATACCGTTGTCTTTCCGGAAGTTTTATCCTTATAATAGTCACGTAACTTAAGAAGTCTCTTAAATCTATGTATATTTTTATAAACATAGAATGATTCTGACCGGTGTGTTGGAACAAACTTCAGCCCTCTGTTTAGCAGTCTGGCCTCCCCCATTGTCAATATATGTTGGGATAGATTAACTACTTTGTTCTCCTCCTCCCTCTTTATGGGGGCTTATCGTTTTTTTTTTCCCTCCCCTCCTAATACCCCTGTTCCCTCTCCTTCTGGGTTTGTTGGGGTTGAAGGGGCACTCCCTAAAAAAGTGCATTTGGGGCCTGCCTGGTTGCCCTTGTCTGAATCTGTTGAATTGCCTGAACTATCTACTGTGTTTAGAGACTGTGGTTTGTATCTACGGGCTACCCTTCTAGTTCTATTGTCTGGGAGCCCCAAAAGCCACCTATAGACCTCCTTCTGTCTATATTATTCTTTTACAGTCAATAATTTTTTCTTTTTGAAAGCAATCAAGTCCTGTCGGTATTTAGTCAAATTGGATTCTATGTTCTTAATCCATCTATAGTCTTGTCTTAAAACAGCTGTCGCATGTGTTGGGACTCAAATTCTGTAATCTCACTCTGGGTCTGTTTCAAGTTTTTCCCCACAAACTCCACTACTAATAATAATAAGTCAGAGGAACATTTATTCAAGATTTTGCACCACTTACTGCAAAACTCTGCATTGGATCTGCCTAGTGTGGGAATATTTCTGATCCTTAAGCCTCTAGGGATGATTTTTTTTTGTCTGTGGATTAGACAGGTAAGTCCCGTGCAACAAAAGTTCTACTTCCCTCTTTTTTTGAGTTCAATAAATTATGATAGATATCCCGAGGGGTCCTACCCATGGTGGAGGTAGCTGGAAGTTCTGCAAATAAAATTCTTTCCGCGTCTTCTGTAGTGAAGGTGTACTCCCCAGTAGTTTCTACTTCAAAACTGGACTGTGTAGCATCCATAATCTAAGTGTCCAATGGGCTGTAGAAATTACAGATGTAGAATTCTCCAAACGCAAATGTTCATAGGAAACACAAAGAAAGTCATTATTTGGTGGTGCAACCAATAAAGAACGACTGCCATCCTGGTAGAAGTTCCATCAAAATGTATCACAATCCTGTCAAGTGCACTCTTAACCAAAGAACAGCAACTGCCTGGGTTCATGGTCAAAATCATAATATATACTTTACCAAAAGAGAACCACACTCCAAGGATTTGTAAGTGAAAAAACAAGATTAAACTTTATTCTCAACGTTTTGGCTCCATCACTCGGGCTGTCTTTAGGAGGAGGTGAACACCACACATAAATCTCTTACTTAAAGTGAATTTAGTAAATGTAGTAGTGTAGTGGAGCATGCAGACTGATTATAAAACTAGCATTTGAAGGCCCTATCATCTTAATTATGTGAATTAACTTTGTTGTTTTTTATAACCCAAATTGTAGAGGGAATAAAATCGTCATATATGTACCTGTACTGAATTATGACCAATTCCTTAGCCACTTTGCCCCCACCCTTCTATTAACTGTGGCAACCTAAATGTGGGATAATGTAGTGGTGCTCCTGTGCTCACATGGTAGGAGAAAGGAAATCCTTAGACTATGAGCAATAAGCCCTCATGAATTCAGGTAAACAAAATAGCAAGACTGTATGTGAAAAGACTGAAAGTGGGTCTTAGGGTATTTATACCGTAAGTTATTTGGTAGGGATCTGTTCCTGTGCAGGGAAGCAGATCTCTAGCTCTGTGTGCTCTTAGCTACAAATCCAGAGTTTTTTCAAGATAATAATACTGTGTGATGAGGGAAGATGATAGCACACATCTCTATGCGATGACAACTTCTTGGATTTCCCAAGAAATAAATTATTTAAACATTATTATGTAACTTACATAGTTACATAGTTAAATTGGGTTGAAAAGACAAAGTCCATCAAGTTCAACCCCTCCAAATAAAAACCCAGCATCCATACAGACACCCCTCCATAACTTCACATAAATTATATATACCCATATCTATACTAACTAAAGAATTTAGTATCACAATAGCCTTTGATATTATGGTTGTCCAAGAAATCATCCAAGCAACTCTTAAAAGCATTAACATAATCAGCCATCACAACATCACCCGGCAGTGCATTCCACAACCTCACTGTCCTCACTGTGAAGAACTACCTACGCTGCTTCAAATTAAAGTTCTTTTCTTCTAGCCTGAAGGGGTGGCCTCTGGTGTGGTGATCCTCTTTATGGGTAAAAAGGTAAAGGGTAAATTGTAATCATGTCCCCTCGCAAGCGCCTTTTTTCCAGAAAAAACAACCCCACCCTTGACAGTCTACCCTCATAATTTAAGTCTTCTACCCCTCCAACCAGTTTAGTTGCACGTCTCTGCACTCTCTCCAGCTCATTTATATCCCTCGTAAGGACTGGAGTCCAAAACTGCACTGTATACTCCAGATGAGGCCTTACCAGGGACCTATAAAGAGGCATGATTATGTTTTCATCATTTGATTTAATGCCCTTTATGCAAGACTGAACTTTATTTGCTGTAGTGGCCACAGGATGAGACTGCCCAGAATTGTTATCTACTTCTATTGAACAACCTTCCTTGCTTACAAGGGAAATATACTGACTTGTAAAAATAAAAAGTTGTCATTCAGCATATTTACAAACCTACTATCTTTTTCTGTCTTGGCAACTCCATTATCCCAGTCGAAGTCTGGATAATTGAAGTCACCCATAGTAATAACTTGACCTATTTTTGAAACCGCTTCTATTTGTAAGTAGCTGGGCTTCATACTCATTCTTATACAAAGTGGTTTATATAATGATAATTTTCTTTTAACCTTTTGCCCAGTCAAAATCTCTACCCAGAGGGATTCCACACCCTCACCAGTGCCAGCTATGGTTATTTCTTTAGCGCATGGCTTTAATTCGGCTTTACATACAAACACACTCCTCCACCCTTTTTAATCCCTCTGTCCCTCCTAAAAAGGGTGTAGCCATTTAAATTCACAGTCAAATCACATGTTTCTCTCCACCAGGTCTCATAATTTTTAGAGCATGCAATTAATTATAGGTCTCCCATTTTACCTGATAAACCCT
Organism: Xenopus laevis; assembly: GCF_017654675.1. Classification (NCBI taxonomy): domain Eukaryota; kingdom Metazoa; phylum Chordata; class Amphibia; order Anura; family Pipidae; genus Xenopus; species Xenopus laevis. The sequence goes on along the minus strand of NC_054373.1, from coordinate 100,355,708 downwards.
GCATTTGCCAGCATGCAGCAGAGGTTGCTACTTTTTCTTTTGAAATTTACATTACTTAGTGGATAAGTATATCTTAAGTTAGTATTAGCCTGTTTTCCTTGTAACAGAGGGACCTCCTTAGCTGGTAAACTGTATGCCCCCCCTCACTCCTCTTCCATGACCCCTTACAAATCCCACTGCCCCGTCTAACCTAGCTTCCCCATAATTCTTTGTCTCCGGACGACAGATTACCCTATCCACTTTCCTAATAATTGTATCCCCCACAACTATTATTTTCTTAGGCCTGACTCTGCTCTTCCCCCCACCACTACTAGAGAAACTGGTCTCCCGGCTGTTAGAGAGATCAGCCCCATCTAGAATTGCCAATCCAGAGTTCACACTCCCATCTTCTTCACACAATCTGGTGAATCTGTAGGGATGTATAAACCCCGGTGTAGCCTCGATTTTCCTTTTGCCAACATTCGATTTTCTAACTGTCACCCAGCTAGCTGCCCCATTATCCTGCTGCTGTTCTGTTCCCTCCAAACTATCTGACCCAGCTTGGTCCTGCTCAGTGAGCAAGAGACTCCTTTTAGCATTGTCAATCAGCCACAGTGTTGTAATTTTTTGCTCTAGTGCTCTAACTCGCTAATTTGCTCACAACTGCCACAGAGGTAAACTTCTAATTTTATGTATCTATTATTTTGACTTCGGGTGCATTTGCCATAGAAATTTACATAGATTCACAAAATTTGGTTATATTTTACACAAGTCCAGGAAAGGTATCCATTGATATAAATTCTTCTTTGCATAAATATAAGAAAGATATTAGCTTGACAAAGGATTGGTGTGGACCCAAAACATTTTAACTGTTTGAAGTAAGAATTTGGAAGTGCTGTCCAGAATTCGAAAGTAAATATGAGGAAGATGCACCTGGCATTTCAATATTAGTCTTGAAAGTTAGTATACTTGTTAGTAAGTAAGCTAGAAATATAAACCAAAAATATTCCCCACACCCGAGCATTAAAAACAAATATTTTCTCTGGTAAACAAAGGGACGAGCTTGAGGAAAGGCTGTTGCTAGCCTGAAATGTTGCTGTATATCTGTCAAAGATAAGCCCTTTTATTAATAAAAGCTTTTTAAAACTTTACTGCTTGGTGCTGTCTATTCGAAAAGGGAGCAGTTATGGTTTAGCATGTGGCAGTAGGTATTCATATTTTCAGTTATTTATGGCAATATATTCATGATAATGATGATATTATGGACTGGGGCTTCTAGGATAAGGTTACCAGTAAAATCTGGGGACACATAAGCTCACTTTTTTTTTGTACAGCTTCCGCTATAACTGCACCCTTCAGTTGCCTACAGTATACCTATATATTTCCTCTTTACTAAAAAAATAATAAATTTTTTATGCGAAATAATCATCATTTCCTAGGTTTGTTTCATGGCAGCCATTCACAAGCATGATCTATGGAACTGTTTGTGGCCCATGTATACAGACCACATGTGCAGCAATATAAATGCAGTGAGAACTTTGTGTTTAATGCTAACAGAATAGTCCAAATTATAAAATGCAGTGCCAACTTCCACAGACATGTAACAGTATCAATTCAAAGCCACCTTCATGTTTAAATTCCCCAGAACAGAGAGCAGGATCAAGCAAAAATGTCAGACTGGCTAACAACTGCCCAGCAATATGAACTGCACCTTTGTCATCCACACATAGTAGCTTATATGGGCCTTGTTAATCAGCACATCAAAGCTACACATAAATTATATGCCTTGTAGTGTATCTTCCTTCTTTTTTCTCTTCTTTTGTCTCCACTTCATTCAGCTCTCACTTACCTCCTGCTCTCTGCTTTATCGTCTATTTATGTCTGTACACTTAACCACAAGCCCACATTAATTAAATGAATGGAGGAGCTATGGAAATGACTGAGTGAGTTGGGGTTAAATCTGTGTGGCTTACAAAAAATCTACATGAGCTGACTTGTTTCTCAATAGTATGACTACTGATATCGTATAAAAATGATCTTTCGTCTTAATGGACAATCGATCCGGAAACCTTGATGTATCGTGTGGGGATGTTGCGCAATCCCCCGGAAATAACATCACAGCAGTCGTTCTTAGCTGGGGTCCAGTATTCTGCCTCCCTCTACAATGGCCAGTGGTTTATTATACACCAAGGCAAAAGGTGGTATTACAATATATCCAATCAATGAGCATGTTATGCTATGAATCAATTGGTGGAACCAGCACACAGACACATGTCCATAGAAGAGGGGGGGGGAAGGTAAACTTCCCTAGGCAAACAAAAGACACCAGGACAAAAGGCACTTCCCCCGGTAATATACATATACACAGACACAGTGATCTTAGCATGGCTTGTACTGATCTTGTAAAAGTACACCTTTGTTCAGTGGCCCGTATTCCTCAATCCCAACCGGCGCCACACCCAGCATGCTGCAGTCATGCCTGATGAACACAAATCGGATGGGAATCGGAATGATCGGGCGACTGTGCAAAGGTCGGTCGTAAAGACGCTTATCCCGCATCGGTGGCGGCCATATGGCAAAATTCCATATTCCAAATACTTATTTATGTTCTACGGGTGCACTCAATTTAGGAGTCTGCCAAATCCTACCTGTGCAGGATCTGGTGACTATAAAGCCCTTCACAACTACTGTGAATGCAAAATGTTTCTTCACAATTGAATTTTTTTCCTAAAATTTTATTATGCAAAATACAATTCTGATTCTGTTCAGAACTCTGTCAAATTTTGTGCAGGATTCTGTATTCAGACAAATCTTAAAATTATGGATTTGGCCACATATAAGGATTTGCCTAATAATTCAGTATAATAGGCAATTGAAAGGCAGCTACCTTTTGCGGAGGTGCAAGGCAATTTCCTTATATTGGTAGGCACAGACTTTTAGTTATTATATAAAAAGAAAGCATTTTTTTAAAGCAAGTGTATTGGTAAACATATTTGTTTTGCAAAGTCATACCACTTTGGTAGGACTTTGCAAAAAAAGTGATCAACCCCGTTTAGGTATGGCGATCCAAATTATGGAAAACCCCAAGCATTCTGGATAGTGGATCCTATACTCCTGAACATTGAAAATTTGTTTTTGTTTTTTTCTATTATTTTTAAAGGTTATCACAGAAAAAATGTGCCATTTTAAGTAGTCCTCTTTGTTCACACATAAACCAATTGTACACATACATGCTAAATCACATACTTGGCTTTTCCATAACCATATAAAGGCACAAGGCCCTTGTTATTTTATGTAGGTCATGGAGCTACAAGGTGACTTTTAACATCCTCATATTTTACAAAAGGAGTACATTGTTTATTATAATACATAACAGATTACAACACTAAGCACCAGTTATTAATGATGGCATCACTAAGCACTGTTTAAAATGATATAACTTAAAGAATATGTATGGCTCTTGTAAGGATATAAGGAAATAAACAAGAATGCATATTCTGTAAAATATATCTTATAAACGGTGCTTCTTGATGTCATTGGTTATTATTGGTGCTTAATGACTGCAACTGCAACTTGTGTACAGGTATGGAATCCGTTAACACGCAAACCCATAATCCAGAAAGCTCTGAATTACGGGAAAGAGGTCTCCCATAGACTCCATTTTATTCAGATAATCTAATTTTTTCAAAACGATTTCCTTTTTCTCTGTAATATTAAAAGAGTACCTTGTACTTAATCCAAACTAAGATATTGTTAACCCTTATTGGAGGCAAAACAAACATGTTTTTGGTTTATTTAATGTTGATATGATTTTGTAGTAGACTTGAGGTATGAAGATCCAAATTATTGAAAGGTCCATTATCTGAAAAACTCCAAGTCCCAAACATTCTGGATAACAGGCCCCTTACCTGTATTGTAATAAATAATGTTCCTCTTGTTGTAAAATATGTAACCTCGGAGTCATAACCTCTATAAAAGCACAAGGCCGAAGGCCTATTATCTGATCAAGAAACACGTAAATGAATAAGCAGATACTATAAAGAAAAACACACATAGCATTGTACTACAGTATATACTGTAACTGTCAAGTAAAAGGCTTGTCTGTAATGATTTATTCATCACCATTATTAACTGGGTATGAAAACAGCACAGAAGTGTTCAAGTACCTGTGAAGTGATCTTTATGGCAGACTCAGATTATAATAAGAAGAATATAAATTTCTCCCATTCCTTGCCACTGCTTCAGTCCTCCCATGCTATTCAGTTGACATTTTAAATAATTCTCTATATATTAACTCTACAATTTACAGAGGATTGCATGTAATACAGATCTTTATAATCTACACAATTTGCAGATATCTATTTTCACTTTGATTACCCGTGTGCTACTTACTTTGGTGAAACAGATAATGTCACTGAGATGAGAGAATAAACATCTCCAACAATATAAGCTACTTCTGTTTGGGTTCTGGTCTTGGTTAACAGCTCCCTCGTCTGCTCAAACAAAGAAAAAAAATGTTTATAGAAAATCCTATAGTCTGCTAATAAGGGCAGCACACAACAAAAGAACCACTAAAGAAAATTGGGTTTGCAAGGCTGCATTTACAGGAACACTAAACCCAATCATAAAGGTGTCCCTTTGTGCCCCCTTGTTTTCTATAGAAGCTGAGAAAAAAAGTAATTGCACATAGAAACCAATTCACCTATGAGAATGCTACTAACCAAAACTTATTACTGATGCAAGAGAATCGACTACTGAGAATGCTTTTTCCCAGCACTATATCAGCCATTTTGCTCTTATACATACAGTGACTATTGTGCCATTTTTTATTTAATTATATTAAAGAAGAATCAAACATGGGCATATTGGACAGATTTGTTCAGTGCTGGGAAACTGTACTTAAAGCTTCAAAACCCAAATTCAGGACAATGAATATGGAGCCAGAATTAAATATCAGCTGGGATTCTCTTTGACTGATTTTTTTGCATTTTAATGCTTCAATGGGTCCTGGAAAGCTGGGGATAAGTTTTTTTTTGCAATATTGCAGTAAAAATACAACCCTGGACTACAGCTCCCAGCATGGATTAACCTTGATAATATACAGTGTTAAAGTATGTTGGGATTTGTAGTCCAGCAACAACTGAGTAAAATGTGGTTGTGCAGTGCAGCAGGGTGTCATCTCTTTCCCAAGGAGACGCCATGGAATACCAGGAAGTTCGGAGCCTAAACACTAGGTAACCTGGGGTGTAACCATACACAGTAGTACTGGGATTAGAAGCCATGATAAATGTAGAAATAAACTTTAATAAACTTAGGGAAGTCATTACAAGTAATCGTGCTCACAATGTATGTACAAACTTAAAATAGTAGATAGTGGCAGGCAGAGACACAGTCCAGAATCAGGCCAAAGAGTTGAGGCTGGCGGCAGACAAGCGAAGTCCAGGGACAGGCCAGGAGTCAAAACTGGGGAATAGGAGGGACACATGAGTGCTGGAACAAGGCAGGGAACTGGAACAGGACTAGGAACTTGGAACAAATCAGGAATCTGGTACAAGTCAGGGAATCAGGAACCAGAGGGAGAGTCAAGATAACAGGATACAAGATTGGAAGTCATAGGAACCAGAGGCTAGATCACAGAAACTGCTTAATGCACTCGACAAATGTCAGGGACAAGCTTAAAAAGGGTCAGGATTGAATAATGAGAATAAATGAAGAGTTGGTTGGAGAGATGAAGCAGAAGGTAGGTGTATATTTTGTGAAACAAGACCTCATAGGGGAATAATAAGTGCTTCCAGTGGTGCAATAGGTCCAGATTTAAAAACTCAGTAAGTCCTGACATTACCCCCCTTGAGGATTGACCACTGGGTGATGCCAGGATCCAGTGGACAATTCTTTTTTAGAAACTTCTTGAAGACTATAGTCCAAATATTTTCCAGCAGCATTATAATTTTTTTAACTGAATCCGTGGTAGTTAAAGCCATAAAAACGGCAAGTAAATACGAATATTATGGCAAGTGGATAAATTGGATAAAAGGCACATAGGAAAAAACTCAATCTTAAAACAAAAAGGACTTTCTCCAAATATAACCCAAGTAGAGGTAGTGCTAAAACTGGTAGATCATCAGAGTCAGGAGCCAGGACCGGTGGATTGGCAGGGACATGAGCCACTGCAGGAGAGTCGCCAGGGAATGGAGCAGCTGCCAGGTACAAGAGCTACAATAGAAGGAACATAAGCCACAGTGGGAGAGTTGCCAGGGACTGGTGCCACAGCAAAGGATTGTCAGAGCCAGGAGACAGGATTAACAAATCGTCAGGACCAGGAGCCAGAACAGGAACATCGGCTAGGTTGGGAGCCAGAACAGGAACCTTCACACCCATTACAGGTGGCAGACCGTAGCAGGCTCCCATTACAGGTGGCGGACCAATGAAATCAGCCTCAGCAACAAGAGGAGAATTGCCCAGAATTTAACAGTAGCAGCTATTTTTCACCCCTTGAGAAAGGGCCTTTGCAGCCCGAAACATGTCGTGTGGACATAAAATAAAAGCTTATTAGCAGTTATTCTGCCTGCTGTATGTTTTCCCACCTTCTCTGATACAGCTATTAACCTCTGTGGCACTACTGCCTGATAGCACCTCTGCCATCACAATATACCAAATACACACAATAGTAACTGATTTTCTTCATAAACCTCCTTACAAAATGTTTTTCCCATCACCAAAAACTGTCACCATTTTATCCATTTTTAATATGACATGTAGACATATTACAAGTGATGGAGACATTAAAACAGCAGATTTATTTTTAAGGCTGACAATTTTAGCAGTGTTTGTGTGCCCTAAAATCAAGCTAGCATCCTAATGTAATGTGGGGACATTTATAAAGTAAATATATAGTCTTATAAGTGCAACAAATGTCAAAACACAGAAATACTTATGGTTCCAAATGCATATTGCATCACATATCTGAATACTGCACACTTATAGATCTGATCTTTTACACCACTTGTGCAAGCAGTGACATTAACCACTCATACACCAGTGGAATTCCTTTCCCAGGAGGCTTTAGTTGAAAAGTATTACATGTCATTATGAATGTCTGATGAGATGTCTTCACCCCACAATTCATAATTAAGAAGTCTCCATACTTATGCAGGCAAGTTGCAGTAGCTGTTAATGAAGACACGCAGGGAGGTCTATGTCTCATTTTAGTGGTTTCTGAAAACTCACTTTCTCTAAAACCACGAATGGTATGGAATTTATTAAAAGATTTGAATATAAAAAGCACTCATTAAAAAATTGCTGAACAATCCAAAAAAAATAAATATGGATTGAGTTGTGTTTTCCACGAAAATTTGAGTTTTTGAGTTTCTTTTTGGGTCAAAAATCTATTTTTCTGGGTAAAAAAAAACTCGATTTTTTTCATGATTTATTATATAGCTTGAATATAAAAATACACCAGTTAAAAATCTGTCAAGGTCATGTATGAGTCAATGGCAGAGGTCCCTTAAACCATTTCAAGATGTTAATAACCTTCATGATGTTCAAGTTTTTTTCAGAGGGTTTTGCCTGAAAACTTGATCAATTTGAGTGACTCAAGTTTTTTTTGCTGAAAACTTGATTAATTAGAGTTTATTACGTTGTTACGAGCTTAATGAATCAAGTTTTTTCCATTCTAGTTTTTTTTTTTTTAAATAAGAAACCATTTCAGTTGTGAGTTCATTTGATGTATAAAAAAACTCTAAAATTCGACCTTTGATAAATATCCCCCTTAAAGTTTTCAAGTAATTAAGAAAAAACACAAATTTTTAGAGATTTGTGAAAAAAAGATATTGATAAATATGCTTGTAAATGTCCCATAGCAATGATGCACTTGAAAACAAGTTAGTTTTAGTAAACAGCTTTGGTAGACTGCTGAGAGGGTGTAGAGAGTTACTAGAGCAGTCTGTTACTTTTGCTGATAAAAAAGAAAGCAAGAGCAAATCAATACCAGGATGAGGTCAGAACTGTGATAGCCATGGAAGGAAACACAAGAAAATGTAAATATTCAGTCAGCGGTGAAGATTTCATCAGAAGAAAGTTCAGGTAAAGAGCATCAAGGCAAGAATACTAGATGAAGAAGGAGTTTGGTATCAAGCAGTAATACAAGATCAAGCATATATTCAGGACCAAGGCAAGAATACAGGATAAAACACAAGATCAGAAATAAACAGGAACTATCAGAACAACAGGATGTATATGTATCATAGCTTAAGGGCCACACACAGATCATGCGTATATAGGCATACAGCCCCCTGAATATAGCAAACGAAAGACACTACAGATAAAATAGAAAGATCCTGTCATAATTAAATGACTTTTTTGTTGACCCTCCAAATTCACCAGAACCCCTGCTATGGTCCCTATTTGTTTTGTACACAAGCCAAGGATTATCAAAGCTTCCTCACCTCCCACTGATATACCATGGGCTCCAACTGAGGGCTTGTTTACTAAAATCGTTGTGCTCTCAGCAAACACCCTCCTTCACTTCCAGGCTACTTCCCAGTGATTGCCTAGGGTTTCCGGAATGTTCAGTGATGTTTTACTGAAATAAACAACTATGTAACATGAAAGTGTTTTCCTAGATAGCTCCTTTACAAAAAAAACCATCTCTTAGGCTAGTGCCACACACACCTGGGACTGAAATTCGTCTGAATATTAGCCGTACATGGGCATTAGTCTCCTCTCCTGCCTGCCCCCGGACCATTGTCTTGGTTTGGGTGCAGTCACATGCAGCTGATTTTTGCAAAAATGCAAACTCTTGTGCTTCTTCATCAAGTGTGCCTGCACCCAAGCTGACACAATGGTCTGGGTGCAGGCAGGAGAGGAGGCTAATGCCTTTGTTGAGGCTGATATTTCAGTTCCCGTCTGGCACTAGCCCTAGGCTACTGCCACATCAAGCTGATTCTCTGCCTGCGGATAAACGCAGGCCAAAAACCAGCCCCTACACCTTCACCCAGAGCCACTGTGTGTCGGGTAAACAGATTTCCGATAAGCTTTAGTGGACCAGGTCCCTTCCAGTGAATGTTTCAGGGAGTAGATACTATTCTAATGCCCTGTCCAGCTGGGTGTCCCTTCACTTTCAAGCAGACTGGCAGTGTATCACCTGGGAGAGCTGTGCTCTTTCTAGCTTCCCTGTCTTACAAATCTGAGGCCTAAAATACCTTGTCTAAATACCTTGTCTACAAGGTCCCTGTCTACTAACTTTCACTAAAGGTATGGTTGCCATAGGCAACTCTCCTTTACTGGGACCTTGCTTTGCAGGCTTCCCTACAGTATTCACTCTGTAGAACAGGTTGAATCCAAAGAGAAAACGCCATGTACTCCCACCTATTTTGTTAAACATGGACTTGAAGTGATCATAACATCCCTGGGCCAGTGGCATGGGTTACAGATTCCAAGACTTCCTTAGCCAGTAGGGGAATAGCCAAACAAATACCGATCACGCACCGATCCCCATGTGTTAAGGGAAAGGTATTTTCAGGATATTTGTTGGCTGCATGTAGCACACATTTTATGTGGATGATGAAACACAGCTGGCATTGCCCTTATTCAGTGCTGTTAGTACAGTTATTTAACATTGTTAGTGCACTTAGATTACACCAGCTATATTCCCAAGCCATAATCATTTGAGGAAGTGCCTGCATTGATACTCTGGCAATCTGAGACTGGTCTTAATATTTTATGATATGTGGCTTTTGAGATGTCTTCCAATTCTTACATTCCCCAACTTGACATTTAAAACACTATCTGGTTACTGGGCTTACTAAACAGACTGCCCCACCTGCTTACCAGGAAAAATATTGGTGGGCCTTGATCCCTAGGGGTCAGCCTGCCAGCGCTCACAACTCACAGATCAGTGTGTAAAGCATTTCTTCTTATTTTAAATTGGGATTAAAATATAGTATCCATTTTCTATTTTGATGATACTGGATACTTGTGTCTAAAGGAGCAGCCTAAAATATTCAGCAATGTGCTATGCCCAGTGCATTACATGTTTGCTTTACTATAACCGAAATGTGAGTTGTAAGGTAACTCTATTCTACCTATTATCAGCGACTTTGTAATTTCCAGCTCTGAAATATGATTCTAAAGATAATGTAAACTGCCTTTTTAATAATGCACTTAACTAGCCAGCAGAGGGCACTGATTCACCATTTAAAAGTCACCATATCTAAAGAAAGTTAGGAGAGTGGAAACATTCGTAGTTATCATTTTCATTATTCTTTTCTTAAGAACATACCTGCAAGCAGTATTTGCAGTACCATGTTTTGTATTTCACCAGCTAGTTCCTCAAGCACTGTGGTAAAGAATTGCAAAATGCATTGCTATGGTGTGTGCACACAACTCTATGGAAAGGACACTTATGGCAGATCCAAGACCAGAAAGTAGCTCACATTCCATCTGTAGTGTCGAAGAAACTATAGAAAAGGGCTCCGTTTGCTGGTGCAGTGCTAGGCACAAAAACATGTTCATATTTGTTCAACTCAAAATGCCACATAAAAAAGTGACTGTGCCTTGTCTATGTCACACATAGAACCATTGTTTTGCACTTTGTTTCCTTCTTCCAGTAGTGAAATGATTGCAATATCAAAAAAACCACATCATACTAAGAGCAGAAAAAGTTCTGATATGTTATCTTGCACATGCCCCAGGCTTTGAGCCAAGAGGTCATATGATCAGTTCTGTTTATTAATCCATATAATCACAAAGCTGTGATAGATCTTAATTTATCAGGGTGAATCAATGTGGGGGTATGCACTGTTGGCTTTATGATAAAATCTTTTATTGTTTAAGCTTTTTCATTAAAGATACTGCACAATATTTTGATGTGTATATCAGTAGTGCACATATACTTGTTTTTCTGAGGAATGCTGCCCTCAGCAGGGGAAATGCTTGACTGAAATGTCTGCAGCTGTACCATCTCTGCTTGGCCAGAGGTGTTTCTGAGGCATTTGACCTGATGAATCTCCCAACACTACCCATCTTTTTTAATTTAACTGTTAGTAAGATAAAATAGGGGAGATGTGTCCCACTGAAAAAATCAAAGGGTAAGACTGGGGGCATGTAACTGAAAGCTGTAACAGATCGTCTCCTGTTCTACAGAACTGGCACTGCTGGGCACATATGAACTCCTTGCTGTGTTGAATGAATTCAATTACATTATTAGTGATAGGAGTGCTGAGATTGGGTAGCCTTCAGGGTCTTTAAACGCTTTTGAGTTAACATTTATTATGTTATAGAGTGGCCAGTTAAAGCAATTTTTAATTGGTCTTCATTACTTATTTGTTGTTGTTTTTTAATTGTCATTTTCTTCTGATTCTTTCCTGCTGTCAAATGGGGGTCACTGAGCCCCATCTAAAAAACAAATGCTCTGTAAGGCTTCAAATTTATTGTTATTGCTACTTTGTATTACTCATCTTTCTTTTCGGGTCATCTCCTATTTATATTCCAGTCTCTTATTCAAATCAATACATGGTTGCTTATCCACCAGATTGCTTACATTGCAAACTGGAAAGCTGCTGAATAAAAAGCTAAATAACTCAAAAAACACAAATAAAAAACAATTGCAAATATTCTCCGAATATCGCTCTCTACCTCATACTAATTTACTCAAAGGTGAACAAACCCTTTAATAAATATCTGATCTTGACATTTTTCATGATTTCAGTCATGTTTAAAATAAAGGATTAAAAAGTACTATATTATTAGCTACCACCTGCCCAGTTAAAATGTGCCCAGTTAAAATATATTTAATTACATTTAGACAATTGTAATGGTAAAATCATATTTATACACAACTGATAATAGAGGCTCTGTTTGACGAGTAACTGATTTTTCAGGTCACATTGAGGGTAGTTTATGATGGTTTTTTCTCTTCATTTTGAAGTTTTGAATGTTCCCCTAATCTATGGCATGCAGATCTTTAATCACAAGCAAGGAATATAACAAAAATAGTTCATGCTGTAACAAGCTAAAATGGTTTGGACTAAGCCAAACTATATAGTTGCAGCCTTAAAAAAGGAAATAAGATACAATGTTAATGGGAAAAATTACAAATATAACAATAGATTTTTCTATCTGCTGATAGCAGAGATCCATTTGAAAGCTGGAAATGCAGACCAATTTAAAGTTACCAAGGAAATCCTATAGCATACTAATAGTTAACAGCAGCGCTGGAATTGGTAGTGACGCACCCCTAGGCCAGCAGCCTCCTGTGCCCCTCCCCCCAAAACACACATGCATGCCAAAGTTTTTGTTTTGTGCATAATCTGTATGTTATCATCTAGATCAGTGATCCCCAACCAGTAGCTCGCGAGCAACATGTTGCTCTCCAACCCCTTGGATGTTGCTCTGTGTCCTCAAAGCAGGTGCTTATTTTTGAATTTCTGGTTTGGAGGCAAGTTTTAATTGCATAAAAACTAAGTATAGTGCCAAGTAGAGTCTCCTGTAGGCAGCCAGTCCACATAGGGGCTACCAAAAAGCCAATCATAGCCCTCTGGCACCCTATGGGACTTTTACATGCTTGTGTTGCTCCCCAACTGTTTTTACATTTGCATGTGGCTCACGGGTAAAAAAGGTTGGGGACCCCTGATTTAGATGTTCTCAGTACATGCTTCTTGTTTATTGGCTCCTGTGGGTTACTAGCAGTTAACTAACTAAAAGTTACTAGGCACCACAGCAGTTGCAGGGTCTGTTTGGGGAACAGTTGTACCCCTCGTTGCTAAACTTGGTAGGGTGTCTCATTTGGTTAATGTCAGGAAGTTTGGTTAATGGCAGGAAGTTAGAATTAAGCAAAAGTCTTAAAGGGCACCTATCACAGCCAAAATCAAACACAAATTAACAATCTGACCAGTACAACATAAACACGTTTAATCAAACTACATATATAGTTTTTTGAAAAAAACTGCAGGTTTTAAAAAATCCCTTACTTTGTCAAATGGGTTTTTTCACTGAGGGAGGCCATACTGAGACTATAACAGAGACTATAATATGCAAATTTCAGGAGCATGCTCAGATTGTAACACTGCTTTTAGTATTCTACCCAGAATGCCTTGTTTTAGTAAACTCCTCCACTAGAAGTATCAGGAGATTTCCCTATCTTGTCCCCTGCTGGTGATGTTATTATGCAAATGAAGGGCACACACTAACTTCCAGCAGGTGGCAGCACTACTGTACAGCAGCTAACACAGAGGTTTGGCTGATTTGAAAATAACTTAGAAGGGTTGATAAGCAACAAGGAATTTCAACTGAGCATGTGCGAGATTTCAGAGCTGCAGCTGGTTGCGAAGATATAGGTAGGAGGAGCCAGTGAAATCCAAGATGTCTGCCTCAGCTAGAACTGCAGTGGAGATAGGGGAGATCTTGCAGAAGGTATAGTGAGCTGATGACTTACATTCTACAAACAATTCTAACTGTTTTAAAAATCAGATTTCTTGAACTTTCACATAGTGTATTTACTTAGGAAATGATTTTAGTTATGATTGGTGCCCTTTAGCATCTCACATTTTGTTCCATGCAAGGCCAGCTTTAAGCATGATTGGGAGTAAATAGCTTGTTTAAATTACACTTCCCCTTTAAAGCAGACAAAGATCCACATTTCCCTCATGCCTATTGCTTTTCTCTAATTTTGGAAGTAGAATATAATATCAAGGGTCTGAATAACTCAAGTTTTTAGCTATCACTGAAATAACAATTGGTAACATTATCCAAGTCTAAATTATTCTGAATGTATCTGCTCTCACTGTGACACACCAGCCCAGCAGTGTGCTCTGCATCAGTGCCAGTTTATTACTTATCAGTTCATTCCTGTTTTATCAGCTGAAAGAATTTCAGTTTCTACACATTGCTTAATCAGTAAATGGTTGATTGGTGTTTTGGCTAATGGTCTCCATTCTGACCATGTTTAAAAATATGCTTGGAATGTGCTTGGGTTTTAGACTATGCATTAGAAGACCTACACTTTACAGGGCTCAGGGTTTTTCTCAGCAAGCACGACAGAGTGATCCTCTTCTTTCAATTCGTCTTGGTTTCCTAAAAAAATCAGTAGGATCATTCAAACTGGTGGGATAGACACACAGAGAGGTAAATATATTTTAAAAGTAGGGTTGCCACTTTCTGGACAAAATCTTTCAAAACATATTTGAACAATAACTAAAGCTGGCCATAGACGCAAAGATCTGATCGTACGAATCGAGGATTCGTACTATTTTCGGACCGTGTGTGGTGAGTCCCGACATTTTTCGTCCGGCGGAGATCGGTCGTTTGGTCGATCGGACAGGTTAGAAAATTTCTGTCGGCTGCCGATAATATCTCTGCATGTATTGCCGATCGTACGATTTTCAGTGGAAGACTGTCACCAGCTTTGTCAGACATAACTTTCGTACGATTGCTGTCAGAGGCAGAACATCGCTGATCTGTTCTTTAAGTACTGTATTTAATCTGAATGGTAAGACTTTGATCTGAATGGTTAGTGGCAGGTCGGGAGATGTGAAAGTCCGATTGTACGTTGATTCGTATGATTGGATCTTTGAGTCTGTGGCCAGCTTAACACAAAATCAGGTTTCTTTCCATTCAATCCAGTAAATGTATTATAAGGGAGAGAGAAAAAGCAAGGGTACCATTGCTGCACGGTAGGTGGACCCTAGTGCAAAAGATTTAGTTTGGCAACTTAAAAAGTAATAAAATCTCAGAACCCTCCATGTCTGAACTAACTCATTCACTCCAACTTTTGGAAATAATTAAAGAGATTTTTAAACAATCCAAACATTACCCCATGCCTACAAATCCCATTATTAAATAATCAACAATCCCTCACTAAATTGCACAGCAGGCAAACTTTTACTCAACCATCCCAAAAATCTGAATCCACAACATGACTAATTATTATTAAGTACTGTAGGGTGTCCATTGCCCTACAAGTACCAGTGTGTTATAGCAAACCCACAACCCATAATAAAGTGCCATTTCATAATAATTCACACCACTTCCAGTTATGTACACATAATAAGGTGATAGAGATGCTTTCCAATAAACTTTTTTTATTTTAACTTGATTTTTTGGTGACCTTTGTGGTATTTTGAGTGGTTGGAGTATTTCCGCACCACTTGCTGACGGGCTGGGGTACATGGACCATGCTATAATATTGGTGACTGATCATTGAGCACATTTGCTTTCCACTGTGGTTAGTAGAAATAGCCTATGACTAAGTGTCCCAGTGACACGAAACGCGTTAGGCGAGAGATGCTTATATAAATACAATTTTCATACTTTTATTCATTTTTTTGTCTGATCTATGCGTGACCTATCAGAGTGCCTTGTTACAACTTTTTTGTTTATCCAGTTACGGATTGTCCTCTCCCTTGGCTGAGGGCCTGGGGCAGAGCACCTGGGCCGCCTATGTAATTCGGGGAGTGACTTCATTGGTGAAGATTTATTAAATATGTATTTGGCTTGCAATGTTGGAACCAGAGCCTTTTTGCCCACAACGACTTTGGAATGGCTGAGAAATAAATTGCAGTTAGCCTTGGAAAAGTGCACTGCATTTGCACACTCCTAAATGGCCCTTCTTCTGCCTTTTGCGCTTTGAAAAGTTGTACGCCTGCATCTACCCTTAGCCAAGCGCGCGCTCTCTCTCTCTCTCTTTTCTCTCTCTCTCTTCAAGTCATTCAACCAATAGACGTAGCTTGTATAACTGAACTCTGTGTCTATTGGCTGATACATCACTGATGCTGATAGTCCTAGAAGTGAGTGAGTGAATAGGTGGGCGGGAGGAGGCATAGGGGGTCGGCTGGGCGTACGCAAAGCATCTCGGGCGTAGTGGGGATTACATATTTTAAAATCAAGAGGGGAGGTGCAGGGCTAACTCAGCATCTACCTTTCCATGAGGTGTGGTCCCCAGTTTGCGTGCATCCCTATCCTGAAAGGTGGTGACGCGAGTAAGGCGGAACCAGCAGTTGAAGGGATCTGTGGGTTTGGAAGAATTCTCCGGTGACGTCGCCGTGGGCGTGGCCAGGAGCTGACAGGCGGCTGCTTTGGTTCTTGCAGTAGTTTGTGTGGTAGTGGGCACGATGTGGCACGTTTTGGCTGCAGGCTCCTTCTTTTTCCCGGGGCTTTATCTACTGTGCAGCCAGTGTGCCCGGCGGACCTTGCCAAAATGGACAGAAGCTGACTGCTCGCTGCTTAGTACCAGGTAACGTTGTGCTCCTAATGCAATGCACTGCTGTATAACATCTGGAGGCTGTAATGTACAATATGGACTGGAGGCTGCACAGTGATGGAGGGCCCAGCAGCAGAGACTAGCTCTTGGCTTTCTTACAGGCTCAATGTGTGGAGTGTTTGTATGTAGTACATCACTGTGCGCCCACAGAGCTTGCAATTCCACTTGCACCCATACCTGTGCTTGCACTCCTGTGCCCTGGGGAATAAACTCTATCTTCACTTACACTCTTTATACTGTATGTCTTTTCTATTCTATGTATTGTAACAGCTTTGTGTTTCAGCCGACACACCAAATATGTGGCCCTTTAGCAAACCCTGTAACTGCTGGCGGCCCAGGAGATATAATGTCGAATTTAAAATTTAAATTAACTTTGAGTATGATGTAGCGAGTGATATTCTGAGACAATTTGAAAATGTTTTTCATTTTGTATTATTTGGGGTTTTTGAGTTGTTTAGCTTTTTATTCAGAAGCTCTTAGCTTGTAGTTTCAGCAATCTGGTGGCTAGGGTCCACATTTCCCTAGCAACCATGCATTGCTTTGAAAAAGAGACTAGAATATGAATAGGAGAATGTCTCAATATAAAGATGAGTAATAAAAAGTAGCAATAACAATACATTTGTAGCCTTACGGAGAATTTGTTTTTAGATGGGGTTAGTGAACCACATTTGAAAGCTGGAAAGAGACATAAGAAGAATGCAAAAAAAAAAAAAAAAATGAAGACCAATTGAAAAGTTGCTTAGACTTGGCCATACTTTAACATATTAAAAGTTAACTTAAAGGTGAACCACCCCTTTAAGGGCCCTACAATGAAATGTCTTGTGGGGCCCAGTAACTTCTAGTTACCTCCCTGCCAGCAGAACTTCAGCTTTCAAAAGCTGGAATGTCACTTATCAGTTGTACTAGTTATCGGAAATCAGAGCTCCAGAAGTCTATTGTTTATCCACTAGGCTTGCGATATAATTTAGTGAGACAAGCAGAAACGTGAGTTACACATAGACTGTTATGTGTCTACATGAACTTTTACATCTGATAAATTAAGTGCTTTGAAGAAAGAAACCAGGTGATATCCTCTGTTTTTGGAAAGTAGTGTTTCAATAATGTTTCCCCCCTCTGTGTTTTAACCAATTTTCTTTCTATGTAGAAAAATATGCAGTCATCTCTTGTATGTCTGTAGTATAATAGCTCACACCATTTACAGTAAAGGTCTGGAGATTTCTTAATGTTGTGTAACCTCAGCCTAAAGCACATGAGCTGAGAGTCGGTATTACATGGTTATAAATACATGTACAAGTACATTCATTGACATTGCCCTGACTCTGCTTTCCAGAAAACTAAGCTGATATGGACATGCTAGATATTTTCTTAGCTCTCTCTCTTTACACTGATCTGGCTGCAGTAATTAGCAGAGGTACATCTACAGTAGGGTGTTAATGTAGTAATATTGTAATCTAGTGTACAATTTAGTTAGACTTTATTATATTAGACTAGTAGGCAATGTATTTTTCAATGATGCCTGTACCTAAAAATGCATGTCACCACATTAACAGGTTCCAGCTAAAAAGATGCATATTTGCAGCAGCAGTAGAGCACCTAATAGTGTAATCTAATACTAAAAACTGATGTGCATATTTGCTATACCAGAGACAGCATATGGATATTTTTATTTATAAAGCCATTCTCCTTTATTTTATGTTAAAAGCTTAAACATTTTAAAATCAAATAATTATTCTGAAAATAGTTTCAGAGCTTAAATGTTTTAATTTTGGACGTTTTAACAAAAACAAAATGCTACAAATGTTTTTCAGTTAGGAAACATTACCATGCATCCCTAGTTCCTCCCTGTTAGCTCCACTGCATTTACCTAATTATAACATATGTACTGCACTGAGGGAATTATAATAATGCGCAGAATTCTAAGAAGTGTTTGCTTCTTCGTGTTTATTTAAGGCATGATCCCCCATGGTGTCATTTAGCTCCATAAGTTGTCTGTATATTTTAAGGTTGCACAGTAAGTATGTCATGTAGTGATTTTTATCTACCCTTAGCAGATTTACTGTGTTTTATTTCTTTAACCAAGCATTTAGGGACTTATTACAATACACCTTATGACCTTCTTCTATGGTTTATAATTGGGGCAGAGAGCCTGAATGATCACAATAGCAGAAAGAGAAGAGGAGCTGATGTACTAAATACTAGCAGATATAGTGTATCCTCAGATAAGATTTTTAAACAGGCCTATATTGGTCTTAATCGGCAGGCTGTATTGAAAATCATGCAAAGGAATGTGTATGGCCAGCTTAAAGTAGAAGGAAAGGCTAAAATTAAGTAAGCTTTATCAGAAAGGTCTATATTAATACATCAGTAACCCCTCAAGGTAATGCTGCTCTGAGTCCGATGTCAAAAGAAACACAGCATATCTTTCCTTCTATTGTGTATACATGGGCTTCTGTATCAGACTTCCTGTTGTCAGCATAAACCTCCAGGGCACAGGCTTGAGCATGCTCAGTTTGACCCTTTCCCCCCTCCCTCCTCCTCTCCCTGCTGTAATCTTAGCCCAGAGCTATGAGTGAGCAGGGAAAAACAGGAAGTGATGTCACACCAAGCTAATATTGCAGCTGCTATCCTAAACAAATAAAGAGAGCTTCTAGAGCTGTTAACTCAGGTATGATAAATCATTCTGCAGAATAGCTTGCACTATTGTGGTTATTCTATTGGCAATAAACTACTTTGGTAGCTTTCTTTCTCTCAGTGGTCGAACCAACTTAGTTCGGTTGATTTAGGAGTATAGCTAAAATATTGCACAAGTGCAGTTGCCAGGAGCAACCACGCAGTTTGTGTTTACAAATCTACTGCAAGTTATAATATGAAAGCAAACATTTGATATCTATAATTGCACTTGTGTAATTGAAATAGCTGTGTTAGTATAGGTTTTTCTTCTGATATTTTCCTGTGCAGATTGTACCCCGTGCAGACTCTTTGCAGCCATTACCCCTAACCAAACTTTCATCAATCATTGTTTCTTTGTTCAATGACTTCTAGGAAGTCAAATAAAGTTAGAGTGTCTGGTAAGCATTACTTCTGTCACATGGAGACTCTTTTGTTATACCTAGATAACAGTTCTCAATGACCATATTCGTTTAGAGGTCGAACTCAAGTTAAAATCAAACACTTGATTATCCATATGGAACAGTAACACAAAAATGTAAGTGTCTTAAAGTAATGAAAATAAATTGTACTGTTGCCTTGCACTGTTACAACTAGTGTGTGTGCGTGTGCTTGAATGGCTGCCCCCATGGCTACACAGCAGTTTGTTTATATAAACTATAGTAGTTTTTCTGAAGCAAACACACCAGTTGTACCAGTGCAGGACAACAGTACATTATATTGCCATTCCTTTTGAATACTTAAATTTTTACACACAATCAAATTTTTTTGTTTAATTCAAAGGTACTGGGCCACATTTATAAAAGTAGGACAAGGATTGGAATTGTTTATTTTGCCTGTAGGGCTACAGTATAACCCAGACTGCTGGGCAGCTACCTATGGCTCTCCTTTCACCACAAAGATGCCAGTCCATACCAGAGTTGCTGCAGTGAGCAGCTGGAACCCTGTATTAATGACTGCTTGAAGTTGCCTATAATTCTGCTGACCATTGTGGTGCTTTCTGTTTCTTTCTATTATGTGCAGGTTTGGACATTAAAACACAATCTGTGGTTTCTTCTACATCACTGTCTTCTCCACTGTATACCACGGCTATGGGTAATAGCTGATAGTGGAGGGGTGCTGAGGATCTAACTTTAACCTAACTCTTTACCCAACTCTAAATTAGGTCTACTTTGTGTAAAAGCAATAGCACATGTATAATAGGATTAAATTGCCTTGTGATGCTCTTATTCAACCTGCAAACTAGTGGATCATGTGATATTTTTCCAAAGTGCAAATATCCACTTCTTTGGCCTGAGGGAGCAAGCAAATTGTAGGGGATACATACATGGCTGTTACTCCAAAATGAAAGGGGTTGTTCGCCTTCCAACACTTTTTCAGTTCAGTTGGTTTCAGATAATTCATCAGAAATAAATAATGTTTTTCTAATATTGAAGTGTAAAGTTTTTTCACCTTCTAAAGCTGCTCAGGGGGGTGGAGGTCTCCGATTCTGTAAACTGTTCTAAAATGATAAATGAAGTTGATACATTTCTTATCTTTGACCCTGCTGAGTAGAATCTCTGGGTTTCATTAAAGGCAGCTCTTGATACAATAGTTGCTAATAATCCAGAGATGCTGAGAAGTGTATAACTAGGCGCAGGACTCCACAGACGATTCCGGAGCGTTCCGATGCGCAAAAACGCAGGCATCACGACGGATGCGACGGAAATAAGGTAAGTAATGCTATTGTCGGATCGTGTTGCATTGCTGATGCGACACGACTGTCGGATGCAGCTTGCAGCGTCTGCATCTAACAGCGAATTGCATCAATGCTGCGACACGATCCTACAATAGAATTACTTACCTTATTTCCTTCGCCTCCATTGCGACGCCTGTGTTTTTGCTCATCGGATTGCGCCGGAATCATCCATGGAGTCCATGGGCAGATTTATTAAGGTTCGAATGGTAAATTCTAATTTTTGATTTTATTTTGTGTCAAAACTCATAAATTCAGATTCAAAAGCACCAACTCGAATGTAAATTCGAATGTGAGATTTATCACACCTCGACCATGGAAACAGTTCTAATTAAAATAATTGCCACCTAAAACCTGCTGAATTAATTTACAAGTCAATGGCAGAGGTCCACTGACCAATTTGAAGATGTTAATAGCCTTCCTGACATTCGAGTTTTTTCCTGAGAAAAGCTTGAATTTAGTTTCATTCTAATTCGAGTTTTCGGGTCAGTTTGAGTTTTTTCTTATATAAGATAATATTCAAGTTTTGAGTACATTCAAATTTATTAGAGTTAAAAAAATCACATAAATTCGAAATTCAACCTTTTATAAATCTGCCCCTTAATGTTGCAAAATTGTAACAACTCAGAATCTGCACCTGAATTAATGAGCTGCCAGGCTGAAACAGTAGAGACAGGAACATTTAACTTTAAATTTAGATTTTGAAAAAACAATAAAAAAAAAATGGAAAGCAATTGAAAAAAATAATAATTTTCTAATGTGTGAAATGTTCTTATGAGGTAAACAGTTAAATCAGCAATACATTACTATCTTTCTCATCATTGCACAGTGTGTATGTATATAAGAAAATGGCTTGATCGAAATAAGTTATATATATATATATTTTTTTTTTTTCAGGATTGTATCCTCTGTGCAAGGATTTCTTGCTGCTTCCTCTGGTATTATTGTTATCACTTCCTGTAAAGATGTGAAGTTTGACAGGTGAGATATTATTAATACAATACCACTATATAATTTTTTAATCTCTCTTTCTTTTACTGCCACTGCTCTGCTCGCCAAAAGAATTGAGTATGTTCTACAAGCAGTTATTCACCCTGCCATCATTACGCAGAATACTGTGGTAATAAATCGTATTTTTACAGTTTATTAAGAAGTCAAAGCATCTCTTATATACACAATCCATGGGATGTTTAGGAGGAAAGAGAATCCCAGTAAAGTTTACTGTGTATCACACGCACTATTTGGAATCTCTCTGTCTCTCTGGGTGACAGCTTCCATAGATAGATTAGCCTTTTTGAGTAAGATAGGTATTTTAGATAATTTAGGACTAATTTAAGACTGCCCTAATCATTAATAACACCTCTCACTCAACTCCTACTGATTTTGATTTTTAAAATTAGTGATAAGTGCTTTATATGTAGTGTAGGCTGCTTAGAAGGGTAGGGCAGAACATTCATTACACATGGAAATAATTGGAAAAATACCTTAAAGTGGGTGCGCTGTCTTGTATGTGTTCAAATGTTTAGCTAGAGAATAGCCACATACTCTACACAACTATATTCTTTGGCTAATGCACCAAGCTAATCTAAATTGAAAGTCTGCTTGGGTTGTTTCAGCTAATTAGAAAAATCTTATAGTTGTATACTGTTTACAAAAGAGAGGCGGTCTGACAGTGAGCTTCACCGAGGCATTAAAGATGTAGCCACAAGGACATAAATATCAAGCATAGTAAAGTTGGGAAGCTGGGAAAAAAGGCACGACACAAACACGCCCCGACTGCAGATTTATCAAATATCAAGCTAGGAAATTCTTAAGGACAATATATGTTGTCAAACAAAACATGTTCCTCTGCAGTCAAACACTATTCTGCTGTATGGGGTGTTAGCGTTCAGCACCAGTGCTGGTCTCTAACATCTTTCTGAATCATGAATCATACATTGTGTAAACAGCAAGAGTCTAAAGCTGGGCAAACATGAGCTGATATAAACATTTCTGTCAGATAACAATAATATCTATGCATCTACATGTATGGGACCTGTTATCCAGAATGCACCTGTTGTTTGCCGGATAATGTATCTTTCCGTAATTAGTAATTAGTAACTTGTACAGTTTCCATTTTAATAACAAAGCCCATTAAACTGAAAAGTATTTCCTATGTTGTTTGATAACCATTGCTATAAAGAATATACAACGTGTACTTTGTAAGAATGGCTGTTTAAATGCAGTTTAGGGAGATAACATTATTAACACCTCAGATCTTTTCACAGACATTGGCTGGCTACAGCTTACAACTGGTTTATTATACCATACATGTTATATGACATCTATGCTATGTATCTTCGGCACTGGTACAGATGTTACGATAAGCAGATCTTGAACGGAAAAGATCACTTTGCTACAGCAATGGACAGTTTTCTGCGGAAGGATTTCCTCATGCTGGTTCACCATGTTGTGATTCTAACAATTCTTGTGCCCATTGGACTGGTAAGACTAATAGTGCTGCTTATAACTGTTTCATATTTGAGGAGTTTAAGCTATCACTAATTTAGATTATGGGACGCATATTATGTTGGCAATAATTACTTTTAGAACAGAATTCTTGTTCATGAGGGCTAGCTGTTTTACCCAGGTGTAACAAGCTGACAGTTATTGACAATAACACTCCAACCTTACTTCATATATATACTAATAATGCATGCACCTTTCAGCAGAATTCAGCTTATAGGAGGCAGCCACCTTCCCATTCACCCTAGGGAACAATCTAAATAAAGCCTCACATTGAGGCATGGAACCTATCAGCTCTCAGAGTACAGTTTCTGAACAACTGTGGCTCTTTAGATTGCAATCATGGTAAAATTTCTGTTCCTCCTCAAATACTTTTTTTTCTGCTGTGAAGATGTCCATTAAAGGAACAGTTCAGTGTGAAAATAAAAACTGGGTAAAAAGATAGGCTGTGCAAAATAAAAAATGTTTCTAATATAGTTAGTTAGGCAAAAATGTAATGTATAAAGGCTGGAGTGACTGGATGTGTAACATAATAGCCAGAACACTACTTCCTGCTTTTCAGCTCTATAACTCTGAGTTAATCAGCGACCTTAAGGGGGACCACATGGTACATATCTGTTCAATCAGTTTGCAATTGATCCTCAGCATTCAGCTCAGATTCAAAAGCATCAGATATGACCCGTGTAGCCCCCCCTCAAGTCTATGATTGGTTACTGCCTGGTAACCAGGGTAACCAGTCAGTGTAAGCCAAGAGAGCTGAAAAGCAGGAAGTAGTGTTCTGGCTATTATATTAGACATCCAGTCACTCCAGCCTTTATACATTACATTTTTGGCTAAATAACTGTATTAGAATTTTTTTTATTTTGCACAGCCTATTTATCTACCCAGTTTTTATTTTTACACTGAACAATTCCTTTAAAGTCTACTTGTGACAGGTAGCATTTATGGGCAGGATCAAAATCAGACCTTTGTATGTTGAAAGTTTCCATGATAAGAATTTTCCATGATTTTTGATGATAATAGTATGATTTTCTATTAATAAAAAACTCACATATCATAGCAGAACAACTTTTCTTATCACTGCTTTTATCTAGTCTACTAGGTTTCTGTGCTGAGACTTTAGCTCATTAGCAATACACAGACACAAATTTTATACCCTGATGCAGCCAGAAGACAATGAAAAGAAACACCTTTTTTAAACAAAGTAGCTTAAAGGAAAACTATACCCCCAAACTATGTAGGTCTCTATAAAAAGATATTGCAGCTCATGTGTAAAACCCTGCTTCATGTAAATAAACCATTTTCATAATATACTTTTCTAGTAGTATGTGCCATTGGGTAATCATAAATAGAAAATTGCCATTTTAAAAAACAAGGGCCACCCCCTGGGATCGTACGATTCACTCGGGTAAATTTATCAAAGAGTGAAGTTCTGCCACTAGAGTGAAATTCCGCAGCTCTCAATTCATTTCTATGGGATTTTGAAAGGCGTATTTATCAATGGGTGAAAGTGAAAGTTCACCCTTTGATAAATATGCCTATATAAATCCCATAGAAATGAATGGAGAGTGGCGGAATTTCACTCACTATTAACTTCACTCTTTGATAAATATACCCCACTGTGCTCACAAACATATCAACAAATCATACATGTTAGGTCACATGAGCCAATTAACAGACAGAGTTGTGTCTTTTGCTTCAACACTTCTTCCTGTTACAGTTAGAGTTGTAGTTTTTCTGGTCAGGTGATCTCTGAGGCAGCACACAGACCATCACAAAATGGTGGCTCAAGGCAAGAGATGTAAAAGGGCAATATTTACTTAAATATATAGACCAGTTTGTAAAGATTCTTTAATATGCCACTTAATATGAGGTAAACTATCTGTTGCTTAAGTGTTCATTTTGGGGGTATAGTTTTCCTTTAAGCCTCACCAGGAAACTTCAGGTGATTTTGGAAATCGAAGCGATGCGAGTGCATTGTGCTGGTGTTTTCTCATTCAAGCAGGCAGAAGGCAGGAAGAAGGCAGTTCGGGGAGATTGTCGCCCCGCAGAAGAGGCGATTAGTCGCCAAGCGACTAAATCTCCCCGAATCTGCCCATCTGCCCCTACCCTAAGGAAAAAGATGTTTTCCTTTGGCCTCTAATCACTTCCTCCTGCCCCTCACTGCAAGACTTCTCTCAAGTGTGTGTCTCTCTCTTTCTCTCTCTCACTGGAATTCCCCACCATTTCCAACCAAACTAAAGAAGACTATTTGATTCACCCTGAAATATCAAAAGACAACATACCACATAAGAATCATTGCATGCACTGTGAAGCCCCTGATAATGAGCTGCTCAAAGGCTGCTGCTTAGGGAGAAGTTTGTTTATTTAAAGGTAGGTAGGGAGCGCGGAACAAATTGCCTTTTTTATAAAGGAAGGGGGAGGTGAGTTCAGTGAACACGGCCCAACTTTTAAACTTGTGCTTTATAATGGCAAAAAACAGAAATAGTTTTTCTTCGGTCTCGTGTTTTTATATGGCCATGAAACTCCTCGGTAACTTATAATATCCTTATATTTTACAAGAGGGGTACTTTATTCACTATATATTGCACACTTGTTTGATGGGAATATCACTGTTATTTTCATTGCACTGTTAATTTATTATAGTAAACAGTGCTTTTTGTGGTGCATTCTGGGGGAACTCGGGCAAATTTACTAAAGGGCGAAGTGACTAACGTTAGTGACAATTTGCCAGCATGACGTAATTTCGTTACTTCGCTGATGTACTAACGGGCACAGGCGTAACTTCGCTAGCGAAGGAGATATACTCTGGCGGTAATTCGCTCCCTTACGCCTGGCGAAGTTGCGCTCTGGCGAAGGGATGTAACTATGCAAATTCACTAAGATGCAGATTTTACTGAACGTTACCTCTTGCGCCAGACTTGTCTTCGCCAACTCAGACCAGGCGAAGTGCAATAGAGTAGATAGGACTTCCAAAAAACATTGGTGGAAGTCCCAAAAAACATTGGTGACTTTTCATTTTTCAGGGTGATAGGCTGCAAAAGATCGTAATTTTTTTCTGGGGTACCCGGCTTCCCCCCTACATTTCCTAACATATAGTTACATAGTTGCAAAGTTAAATCGAGTTGAAAAAAGACAAAGTCCATCAAGTTCAACCTCTCCAAATGAAAACCCAGCATCCATACACACCCATATCTATACTAAAGAGTTTATATCACTTTACTATTACTATAGAGTTTACTATCACAATAGCCTTTGATATGGAACATAAACTATACACTGGGGTCATGTGTAGGGCAATATAACAACTCTACCTTATTTTGTTAAAGGACCAGTAACATAAAAAAAATAAAAATAATGAAAAAATAAC
This sequence comes from Xenopus laevis, assembly GCF_017654675.1. Classification (NCBI taxonomy): domain Eukaryota; kingdom Metazoa; phylum Chordata; class Amphibia; order Anura; family Pipidae; genus Xenopus; species Xenopus laevis. The sequence goes on along the minus strand of NC_054373.1, from coordinate 100,329,197 downwards.
ACTAAGACAGTTTTCACTTTTAATTCGCAAAGCTTTTATTAAGAAATTACTTACTGATTCTCTGATTGCGCTCCTTTTCAGAAACGGCGACAGGGTGCGGCACTCGATTTCTCCTCCCTGGCTGGGAGGCGAAATCGAGCGCCGCACGATGGATCGTCGCCCTGTCGCCGTTTCTGAAGAGGAGCGCAAGCAGAGAATCGGTAAGAAATTTCTTAATAAAAGCTTTGCAAATTAAAAGTGAAAACTGTCTAGGTGGGGTTTTTTTTCGTTAAAAAGAAACAAATCATTTTTTTAAAAAAAAATGTTATGTTACTGGTCTTTTAAGGTTTCCCGGGCTTGTGTAATGTAATTTATTTAACTTCCCGCCGTGTGCAAATTAGCCAATGCTAGTGCAACCTTGCTTCGTTTGCCGCAGTAAAGTTAGTGCTACTTTGCCAGCGTTCAGCGCCCTGGACGCAACTTCAGATTTTAGTGAATTAGTGATGTCCTGGCAAATCTACGCCTGGTGAAGTGTTGCAATGTGACCAAAGCCATCTCTGGCGAATTTTCGGAGGTTAGTGAATTTGCCCCTCGGAGTATTTAGTGGTAACATGGACAAACATTCCCCAGTCCAGTAACACATAGAAAGCAATCAGAAGTATGACTCAACTATTCTCATTGCTGTAGAGCACTTCAAACAAACTATTACAGGTATGGGACCTGTTATCCAGAATGCTCAGGACCTGGGGTTTTAGGGAAAGGAATTTTCCGTGAGTCTACTAGAATATTGTGTAAACATTAAATAAACCCAATAGGCTGATTCTGCTTCCAATGTGTGTATATGAGAGAGAGAGAGAGAGAGAGAGAGAGAGAGAGAGAGAGAGAGAGAGAGAGAGAGAGAAACAATATATATATATATATATATATATTTATTTATTTATATATATATATATATACTGTGGTAGAGTCCTAGTCACTCTACCACAATACATATACATACACACATTCCACCCGGCACAGGAGTAGGTACATGGGGTTTAGAGGGATGGGATCATTTAGTAACTTAAATAGTAAATTGCATGATTGCTGTAATCAACAGCATCTAACTAGCAATTAATAAAAGGGGATCTAAACACCAAATTCAAAAATTAAAATGTGCCCTAAAATGTGTATTCAGTATAAAGCTATTTAAGAAACCAGATGCACTTTTTGTTAGAATTGTATGTTGCACCAGCCGTAGCTTTTAAACAAGGTATGAGAGAACAAAGAGGTTCAAAAACCACTGCTCCCTAGTAAGCCTACTACACACGATGATCAGATAAGCCTTCAAGCATGCCATTAATAATCTACTAGTATACTGCAGTCCCTCCTCAGGACCACCCTTTACTGAACCCAGAAGGCTTAGGGGATGGAGTGTAATGATGATACATGGTCGTATTTTCTTTTGCAGTTTTCTGATTCCTTTTGAGATTTCTGTGGCTTGCCGTACTTCAGTCCAGTACTACTTTAGCAGGCACTAAACATGCCAACATTTGGTTGGTTTTTCAAATGCATATAGAAAAACGTGCAGTGTGTTAGGTATTGAGGAACCTATAGATCCCTAGATATCAGCCACACTCTTGATAATATAGGAAATAGATAATAGAGAGCACTCACCCACGCTCGCTGTATGTCGACCTTGCCGTCTGTGCTGACACATGCACGCGTTTCCGGAAGAACACGTTGAATACTGTATCCACTGAGCAACAAAATCATGGAGCACCAGGCAGCATATTGGGTCATATAAAAAATCCAAATTTATTGAGAAAAATCATAAAATCATGATGAGCAAGCAAGTGAACATAGCCCCACGCTTAACGCGTTTCGTGGCCTCGCGCCACTTCTTCAGCCATGAGTCTCTGTGGTTTTTAAATGATAAATCCAGGAGGCTTCCAATCTTCCTAATTTATATTCAAAATCACCTCCTCTCACTTCCTTACGCGGTTTGTCTATTACTTGGAAAAGAACCTGTATAGCCCCATCATGTTTCTCTATTATATGTTTTGCAACCGCTGATTTCAAGTCTTTCCTGTCTGTGGCAGATATATGTTCTAGGAATATGATAATCTTATTTATATAATAATTCTAAAAAGAATCCTGATATTTAAACTTGTTAAATTTATATATATAATATATAATATGTGATAAATGAATGTATGTACACGGCCACTAATATCAAACAAGGGAGGTGATTTTGAATATAAATTAGGAAGATAGGAAGCCTCCTGGATTTATCATTTAAAAACCACAGAGACTCATGGGGGCTTGAACAGGGACTGTGAATTCTCCTGTTTCTGTGACGAAATAGATCAACGCTGTCGGGGATGGTAGTTTTCCCTTGTTTGATATTAGTGGCCGTGTACATACATTCATTTATCACATATTATATATTATATATATAAATTTAACAAGTTTAAATATCAGGATTCTTTTTAGAATTATTATATAAATAAGATTATCATATTTCCACGTACTCTATTTTAGATGGAGACAACAATTTAATATGTATGTATATGAATTAACTCATTTTCTTAAATTGTCTTTATTATTTTCAAGATTAATTTATGTTTAACCCTTTAAGTGCCAGCAGAATTGACCAATTTGGTTACGCGAAATGCCAGACGTTTTTGAAACATTCTGTGCTCTCTCACTTTAGGGGCATTTTCTGAGGGGAAACCTATAGTTCAGCTAGGAAAACTATACATTGTTTTTTTCGGGAGAAACTGAGCTTTCTAAATCTGCCTGAGTTTTCTTGTATTTCCACCTCTGCAAAAAGATTTATAGTGCTAAATACAAAAAAAAATGAAAAATTCCTATTTTTCACAATATATGAACTTATACCTGAAAAATATTTCATTTTACGCATGAAAATCCAACTGATTTGGAAAGCCTCATGTCTCTTGAACATGCCAATACCAAATATGTATAGTTTTAGGAAGATTTAGGACATCTGTACAGCAAAAACTACCGGCAGTATATTACCGAATTTTGAAAGCAGAAGGCAGAAAACGGCATACTTTTGATTCCAAGGCCACAAAATCCTGAAACAGTATGTTTACCCCAGAAGACCATATATTTTTGGAAAGTACACATTCTGCCGATTCCAAAATGGGTAACTGTGTCTCTCTACTCCTAACTACCAAACATCAAAGCTTGTCTGAACGTAGCGTTTTTTATCAAAATGTATCAAAATTTTGAAAAATCACTTCAAAGGTTTTATTTTGCTGCTCCGCATATCACACACTATATTAGATACCAAGAAAAAACACCCTGAATATGATTGCCAGGGGTCCACTGAACAGTTTGATCCCCATTGTGCATAGGATTACCAAAGTACCTGGCATTTAGAGACCCCAATATGAAGTTAGCACATCCAAATTGTCCAGGACTTTACTTCAGCTACTGAAAAATCAACACACTGACTGCATTTTTTGTGGGGTAAAAACACCGAAATATACGTTTACCCCCAAAACCATATATTTTTGGAAAGTACACATTCTACCGAATCTAAAATGAGTACCCATGCCTTTCTGCTCCAAACTACTGAGTCGCAAGGCTTTCCCAAAATTGTCAGTTTTGGTGAAATATCTGAAAATTTCCTAAAAGCTTCAACTTCCCAGCACCATATCACCCATGTATCATTACATACCAAGAAAAAGCACCCTAAATATGATTGCCAGGGTTCCTCCAAACAGTTTGGTAGCCATTGTTCATAGGTTTACCAAAGTATCTGGCATTTAGAGGCCCCAAAATGAAGTTAGCACATACAAATAGTCCTGTGAGTAACTTGAGCTAATGAAAAATCAACACATTGACTGCATTTTTTGTGGGGTAAAAACACAGAAATATACGTTTACCCCCCAAAACCATATATTTTTAGAAAGTAAACATTCTACCGAATCTAAAATGGGTACCCATGCCTTTCTGCTCCAAACTACTGAGTCGCAAGGCTTTCCCAAAATTGTCAGTTTTGGTGAAATATCTGAAAATTTCCTAAAAGCTTCAACTTCCCAGCACCATATCACCCATGTATCATTACGTACCAAGAAAAAGCACCCTAAATATGATTGCCAGGGTTCCTCCAAACAGTTTGGTGGCCATTGTTCATAGGTTTACCAAAGTATCTGGCATTTAGAGGCCCCAAAATGAAGTTAGCGCATACAAATAGTCCTGTGGGTAACTTCAGCTAATAAAAAATAAACACATTGACTGCATTTTTTGTGGGGTAAAAACACAGAAATATACGTTTACACCCCAAAACCATATATTTTTGGAAAGGACACATTCTACCGAATCTAAAATGAGTACCCATGCCTTTCTGCTCCAAACTACTGAGTCGCAAGGCCTTCCCAAAATTGTCGGTTTTGGTGAAATATCTGAAAATTGCATCAAAGCTTCAACTTCCTAGCACCATATCACCCATGTATCATTACGTATCAAGAAAAAGCACCCTAAATATGATTGTCAGGGTTCCTCCAAACAGTTTGGTGGCCATTGTTCATAGGTTTACCAAAGTATCTGGCATTTAGAGGCCCCCAAATGAAGTTAGTGCATACAAATAGTCCTGTGGGTAACTTCAGCTAATGAAAATTCAACACATTGACTGCATTTTTTGTGGGGTAAAAACACTGAAATATATGTTTACCCCCAAAACCATATATTTTTGGAAAGGACACATTCTACCGAATCTAAAATGGGTACCCATGCCTTTCTGCTCCAAACTACTGAGTCGCAAGACCTTCCCAAAATTGTCGGTTTTGGTGAAATATCTGAAAATTGCCTCAAAGCTTCAACTTCCTAGCACCATATCACCCATGTATCATTACGTATCAAGAAAAAGCACCCTAAATATGATTGTCAGGGTTCCTCCAAACAGTTTGGTGTCCATTGTTCATAGGTTTACCAAAGTATCTGGCATTTAGAGGCCCCAAAATCAAGTTAGTGCATACAAATAGTCCTGTAGGTAACTTCAGCTAATGAAAAATCAACACATTGACCACATTTTTGTGGGGTAAAAACACAGAAATATATGTTTACCCCCCAAAACCATATATTTTTGGAAAGTACACATTCTACCGAATCTAAAATGAGTACCCATGCCTTTCTGCTCCAAACTACTGAGTCGCAAGGCCTTCCCAAAATCGATGGTTTTGGTGAAATATCTGAAAATTGCCTCAAAGCTTCAACTTCCCAGCACCATATCACCCATGTATCATTACGTACCAAGAAAAAACACCCTAAATATGATTGCCAGGGTTCCTCCAAACAGTTTGGTGGCCATTGTTCATAGGTTTACCAAAGTATCTGGCATTTAGAGGCCCCAAAATGAAGTTAGCACATATAAATAGTCCTGTATGTAACTTCAGCTAATGAAAAATCAACACATTGACTGCATTTTTTGTGGGGTAAAAACACAGAAATATATGTTTACCCCCAAAACCATATATTTTTGGAAAGTACACATTCTACCGAATCTAAAATGAGTACCCATGCCTTTCTGCTCCAAACTACTGAGTCGCAAGGCCTTCCCAAAATCGACGGTTTTGGTGAAATATCTGAAAATTGTCTCAAAGCTTCAACTTCCCAGCACCATATCACCCATGTATCATTACGTACCAAGAAAAAGCACCCTAAATATGATTGCCAGGGTTCCTCCAAACAGTTTGGTGGCCATTGTTCATAGGTTCACCAAAGTATCTTGCATTTAGAGGCCCCAAAATGAAGTTAGCGCATATAAATAGTCCTGTATGTAACTTCAGCTAATGAAAAATCAACACATTGACTGCATTTTTTTGTGGGGTAAAAACACAGAAATATATGTTTACCCCCCAAAACCATATATTTTTGGAAAGTACACATTCTACCGAATCTAAAATGAGTACCCATGCCTTTCTGCTCCAAACTACTGAGTCGCAAGGCCTTCCCAAAATCGACGGTTTTGGTGAAATATCTGAAAATTGTCTCAAAGCTTCAACTTCCCAGCACCATATCACCCATGTATCATTACGTACCAAGAAAAAGCACCCTAAATATGATTGCCAGGGTTCCTCCAAACAGTTTGGTGGCCATTGTTCATAGGTTTACCAAAGAATCTGGCATTTAGAGTCCCCGAAATGAAGTTATTAGCTGAAGTTACCCACAGGGACTATTTATATGCACTAACTTCATTTTGGGGCCTCTAAATGCCAGATTCTTTGGTAAACCTATGAACAATGGCCACCAAACTGTTTGGAGGAACCCTGGCAATCATATTTAGGGTGCTTTTTCTTGGTACGTAATGATACATGGGTGATATGGTGCTGGGAATTTGAAGCTTTGAGGCAATTTTTAGATATTTCACCAAAACCGACAATTTTGGGAAGGCCTTGCGACTCAGTAGTTTGGAGCAGAAAGGCATGGGTACCCATTTTAGATTCGGTAGGATGTGTACTTTCCAAAAATATATGGTTTTGGGGGGTAAACATATATTTCTGTGTTTTTACCCCACAAAAAATGCAGTCAATGTGTTGATTTTTCATTAGCTGAAGTTACCTACAGGACTATTTATATGCGCTAACTTCATTTTGGGGCCTCTAAATGCAAGATACTTTGGTAAACCTATGAACAATGGCCACCAAACTGTTTGGAGGAACCCTGGCAATCATATTTAGGGTGCTTTTTCTTGGTACGTAATGATACATGGGTGATATGGTGCTGGGAATTTGAAGCTTTGAGGCAATTTTTAGATATTTCACCAAAACCGACAATTTTGGGAAGGCCTTGCGACTCAGTAGTTTGGAGCAGAAAGGCATGGGTACCCATTTTAGATTCGGTAGAATGTGTACTTTCCAAAAATATATGGTTTTGGGGGGTAAACATATATTTCTGTGTTTTTACCCCACAAAAAATGCAGTCAATGTGTTGATTTAGCTGAAGTTACCTACAGGACTATTTATATGCGCTAACTTCATTTTGGGGCCTCTAAATGCAAGATACTTTGGTAAACCTATGAACAATGGCCACCAAACTGTTTGGAGGAACCCTGGCAATCATATTTAGGGTGCTTTTTCTTGGTACGTAATGATACATGGGTAATATGGTGCTGGGAAGTCGAAGCTTTGAGGCAATTTTCAGATATTTCACCAAAACCGTCAATTTTGGGAAGGCCTTGCGACTCAGTAGTTTGGAGCAGAAAGGCATGGGTACTCATTTTAGATTCGGTAGAATGTGTACTTTCCAAAAAATATATGGTTTTGGGGGGTAAATATATATTTCTGTGTTTTTACCCCACAAAAATCTCCCAAATGAAAATAGTACATATGAATTTTCACATATGACACTCTGACTGCTACAATACAAGCACCTGGTATGTGCATTATGCACCATAAGACCCCCTAACAGTATAGAGACCCTAGAAAACCATATATTTTCTGAAAGCACACATTCAGACGAATCTAAAGCAAGTAATTACATCTTTCTACTGCAAACTACAAAACCACAAAGCAATGCTAAACATAACGCTTTTTATGGAATTTCTGAAAATAGTCACAAAGCTTGCATTTTACCCCATTATATACCCCACATTTTGTAACGTACCAGCAAAAGTCATCCTCAATATGAAAGCCAGGAGTGTACTGAACAGTGTGATGCCTGATATGAAAAGATTTACCAAACTAGGTGGCATACAGAGACGCCCAAATGAAATAGTACATATGAATTTTCACATATGACACTCTGACTGCTACAATACAACACCTGGTATGTGCATTATGCACCATAAGACCCCCTAACAGTATGGAGACCCTAGAAACCCATATATTTTCTGAAAGTACACATTCAGATGAATCTAAAGCAGGTAATTACAATTTTCTACTGCAAACTACAAAACCGCAAAGCAATGCTAAACATAACGCTTTTTATGGAAATTCTGAAAATAGTCACAAAGCTTGCATTTTACCCCATTATATACCCCACATTTTGTAACGTACCAGCAAAAGTCATCCTAAATATGAAAGCAAGGAGTGTACTGAACAGTTTGATGCCTGATATGAAAAGATTTACCAAACTACTTTGTACACAGAGACCTCCAAATGGTTATATAGCAGACAAAATTTCCAAGGTCAAAATGAAGTAACAAAAATCCCTAAAATCCAACAAAACCGCAAAAATCAATGCTTTTTTTTTTTTCGCCTACTGTAATCAGCAGTCAGAATCAATTTTTGATAATTTTAGCATGGCCAAATAGGTTTTACAGACAGAAAAAGGGGAACAACACCTTTGCAAAGCTGAAAATGTAATAAAATGGCAAAACATGCAATAAAATGTCTAAAAATGCACCAAAATCACCCAAATTGCAGTATAATCACCAAAATAACATACAAAAGGTATTGCGCAGTGCAATTAGCGAATACGCTATTCGCAATGGCAATAAAACAGTTTTTTCAGCAAAAAAAACAGACGATGCGATAAGAAAAAAAAAAAAAAAATACACAACAGTGCAAGTGTGTATGTGTGTGTGTACAACTGACCAATTGCATGTTGTGTGTGTGTGCAAGCGTGTGGGGGTGCTGTGAATGTGTGTGACCCCCCTGATCCCCCAAAAATGTATGTGATTGTGTGTAAGTGTGAATGTAAGTGTGTAATGGGAAAATAAGTGTGTGTTTGTGTGTTTGTGTGTGTTTCTGTGTGTGGATGGGCACTAACCTGGGGGAAGCAGGTCCAGATCGTTGTGCAGGGCTGGAGGAAGAAAATGCTGCATCACCCAGGAAGATCCGTTGAGAGGGGGCGGAGCTTCGGCTCAGGAAGTGAAAGCAGCAGCAGGACACGCAGTGTGCACGTGTCTGCTGCTGCATTTAGGGCCCCTGGGCGATCGCGCCTCAGGGGCCACTCGTTCCCGGCCCCTGCTCGTTGCCTGGGGGCTGGGGAACGAAGAGGAACGGAGCAAGCGGCTTGAAAAGCCGCTCCTCCGTTCCCTAACCCTGAAATGCTGCAGAACGTAGAATCTACGTTCTGTGGCATTTCAAGTGCCATCCCCACAGAACGTAGATTCTACGTGGGGTGGCACTTAAAGGGTTAAGATTATATATTTTTCCATCCATATAGGTGATATAATATTCCATTTGATTATGGTAAGAGATATATATATAGATCTAGCTCCTAAGATTCTGGTCTTAAGATAGTTTTTATATGGGTGGTAATGAGTTAATGGTTTTAATCAGGTGTGGGATGTCTTGATATAGAGAGTTAGAAGAGGAGGGGCCCCGTGCTTCTGAAGAAGTGGCGTTAGGCCACGAAACGCGTTAAGCGTGGGGCTATGTTCACTTGTTTGCTCATCATGATTTAATGATTTTTCTCAATAAATTTGGATTTTTTATATGACCCCAAATGCTGCCTGGTTCTCCATGATTTTGTTGCTCAGTGGACACTCTTGATCAGGGGTCCCCAACCTTTTTAACCCGTGAGCCACATTCAAATGTAAAAAGAGTTGGGGAGCAACATAAGCATAAAAAGGCCCTTGGGGTGCCAAATTAAGGGCTATGATTGGCTATTTGGTAGCCCCTATGTGGACTGGCAGCCTACAAGAGGCTGTACTTAGGCACTATACTAAGTTTTATGCAATTAAAACTTGCTTTGAAGCTTGGATTTTAAAAACAAGTACCTGCTTTGAGGAACCTGAGAGCAACATCCAAGGGGTTGGAGAGCAACATGTTGCTCACGAGCTACTGGTTGGGGATCACTGCTCTTGATAATAACTATGTATCTTTCTTTTCATAGTTTCTGAGAAGTGATATTGGCGATTTCTTTGTTGGCTGTCTTTATGTAGCAGAGATGAGCACTCCATTTGTGTCACTTGGTAAAGTTCTAATCCAGGTAAGTTTTACCCTGCAGCTGCATCTTCATTTTTTACTTCACGCTCCCCAGTTGATATCCAACTTTTGGTCATGGCACCCCTTAGTAGATAATGACAGATATATGAAAACACTGCTATATCTGCCACACAGTACTTCCAAGAATATCTACGACTCTAGCAATATCTAGTTGAGCTTCCAAGAATATCTAAGAGAGCAGATTGGCATTCTCCCCAATTTCACCCAACTAGGCCTTCAAACAATGCCCCCAGTACCTATGCACAAAAATAAAAGAATACACCCAATAGTTTCTTAAATTGGTAGTGCACATTTAAGTCACCTTTTAGTGTTTTATAAAATGTTTTCTTTGCATCTTTTCAGTTAGTCTTTGTTTTTTCTGCTCCTTCTAGTTTTCAAAAAGAGGCCAATGGTCCTGGCAGCCAAAAACCTAAGCTCCAATTGGATTGTCATTGTTACTTTTATTGTATTTACATTATCTATTTTTAGAGGCAGATTTATTAAGGATCATGTTCTGTTTTCAATGAAAATTGAGTTTTCAAGGTTTTTTTATCAAAAAATCAGGTTGAAAAAACCCTAAAATTTATTATACCCCGACCCTGGAGATAGCTTGAATCTGAAAATACTCCAGCTAAAACCTGTTGAGGTCATGTAGAAGTCAAAGGCAGAGGTCCCTTGAACCATTTGAAGATGTTAATAGCCTTCATGATGTTCGAGATTTTTTCGCAGGGTTTTACTTGAAAACTTAAATAATTTGAGGGATCTCAGGTTTTTTTTTGACAAAAACTCAATTGATTACAGTTTTTGGGTTGTTAACCCCGAACTCGTTGAATCGAATTTTTTCCATTTAAGTTTTTTCTTAAATAAGATACCGTTTGATTTGTGAGTTCATTCGAGGTACAGTATAAAAAACTTGTAGGGGTGCACCGAATCGACTATTTTGGATTCGGCCGAACCTCCGAATCCTTTGCGAAAGATTTGGCCGAATACCGAACCGAATCCTAATTTGCATATGCAAATTAGGGGTAGGAAGGGGAAAAATGTTTTACTCCCTTGTTTTGTGACAAAAAGTCACGCGATTTCCCCCCCTGTCCCTAATTTGCATATGTGAATTAGGATTCGGTTCGGCCAGTCAGAAGGCAGAATCCTGGCAGAATCCCGAACTGAATCCTGGATTTGGTGCATCACTAAAAATTCGACCACCTTATCATTTATTACTTCTTTCAATTTGTGCCTCTCCTATACATTTTTCTCTTTCAATCTCTGATTCAAACCATTGCCTGGTTGCTAGGGTAAATTGGACTAGTATTCCAAACTGGAGAGCTGCTATAACAAAAAGCAAAAAAAATTTAAAAATGAAGACCAATTACATCATATTTAACGTGAAGGTGGGTTCCTAGTGAAGGCAGTCCTGTTCGTATGAACTGTTTTTAGGGAACAAATAGCTTTAAATGATGGGCACAGTGGGGCTGTACACTTGATTAGGATAGTGGCTTTTGGCCTAGTTGCGTTTTTTTTGTCCTGGATTGTATCACTGATTACATAGTGTATGTAGCGGTACACTTTGATCTCCTAATAACAATCTGTTTCTTCTTTTTGACAGATGAACCTGCAGAACTCTCTCCTGCACAAAGTAAATGGTGCCCTTGTGTTAATTACTTTTTTCCTGTGCCGCATCCTCCTCTTTCCATTTATGTATTACGCCTACAGCAAACAGTATGGGATCCCCTTATACAAAGTGCCTTTCAGCATACCTCTACACTGCAACGTTGCCAATGCCTCCATTATGGCCCCACAGATATACTGGTTCTGGCTTATTTGCAAAAAAGCATTAAGACTTTATCGGGGCCCAGCTAGATCTGGAAAAGACAGATAACAGTAAATTCCTGTATGCATAATCTGTGACTTATTGTCATGAACCAGATATTAACACTCACTGGAGATTTGCAACCCATAGGCACTGAGCTTTCCATTTGTCTCCAGGCCTGTATCTGACAAGGGAGTGTAAGTTTGTGTCACCCAATACACTGTCCTTTATTCCTGAGACTGGACAAGTAACATTAATGAAAAGCAAAATCTCTCCACATGAACACATCATTGACAATCATCTTCATTTTGTTTTAAAAAAAATCTATATTTATGTGTCTGTGTATATATAGACTTTTTTTTATGATGTTTTACATCAGGGTTACAGATTTTGTTTTGGAGTGGAAAACGTAAACAAGTGGATTGCAAAATGTAATACACATATGTAGCATATATTATTATGCTGAGATTTAACTCCTTTTCAGAAGACCAAGGGTTACTACTTTCGTATTTAAAAGTTCTCGGGAACAGGTTGTGATATACTCTGGGAAGACCATACTGGAGTTGGACTGTTTATTTTGGATTTCCCATTTAAATATTGTGACGCTTTATATGACCTAGTACATAGTACAATGGCAACACTACGGGCCAGATTTATCAAGGGTCGAATATAAAATTCGAATCCTCAAATTTTTTTATGGTGAAAACTGTCAAATTCGACTAGGGTGTTATTCAAATTCAATTCCAGTTTTTTTTTAAAAAAAAAAATCGAATCCGATTTTCAAGATTTATCATACTCTTGCCCTTTAAGAACTCTAATTTGACTATTCGCCACCATATTTTTATATATATTTTTTTTAATTTCAGCTTGCCAGTTATCCTGTATTTTCCCAGAGAAGTCTGAATTAGTACCTGTTGTTTTCGCAGATTATGGGTATGGTCAAAAATGTTTCTTTTCTCCAGGCAATGTGGGCAGATAGCATAGCTCAATTAAAAAAGAAAATATATATCACCACCCTAGGCTTCCTTAGGCTAAAGGAATGCGGGATGTCAATAGGCCTTTCCTTCATATGCAGCTGTTTTGCATTCATATAAGTTCCCAATTGTCTTTTTTGGGAAAACCACAGCTTTCAGAACACCTCTTAGCTGTCAACTCCCCCTATTTCATCGGGAGTGACCCAATAAGGACCGCCTCCTCCTGGGCCTCCTGTTACCTTACAGGTTCTCATAATGCAGTTTATGTAATTCTATAAAGGGTAGGGAAACACCAAATCCTTTGCGAAAGATTCGGCCGAATACTGAACCAAATCCTAATTTGCATATGCAAATTAGAAGTGGCAAGGGGAAAACATTTTTTAATTCCTTGTTTTTTACTTCCTTGTTTTGTGAAAAGTCACGCACTTTCCCTCCTCGCCCCTAATTTGCATATGCAAATTCAGATTTGGTTCGGTCAGGCAGAAGGATTCGGCTGAATCCGCATCCTGCTGAAAAAGGCAGAATACCGAACCGAATCCTGAATTCGGTGCATCCCTAATGAAGGGGTTTCCTAATATTCCTATAAACTAATTTTTTGGGGGAGATATTGTTCCTTTTTAAGACATGAATAAGGTTCACAACTGTATGATTGTAATGTCATGAAATTATATTGTATGTTGCACCTTTGGGATTTTTTATATGTAAAGGCAATATTATTTGCAGACATTCTTATACAAACGTATGACATATGTTCCAAACTGTTCCTTTAATGGCAGTAGAATATTTGTGTAAAAATGTAATACGGTACAGAAACTAATATTGATGAATTTCTAAGACCCAGAGGCTTATTTATTTTTGCAACCCCTAAAAGGTCATTATACTCTTTTCCTCTTTGTCAAATGAAAATTCTAAGGCTAATGGCACACGGGTTGTTTCCTCTCTGGTGTAAATACACTGAGAAATGCTGATCCACTGCCTCTGCCCCTCGTATGTGTATGCAATGCCAGGCATGGGATCAGCGAAGGTGTTGCCAAAGGGTCATGTGCTGCTATTACTGGGGGGATCTGAGCAAGGGCTGTATGGAAAACCCATGCCACAAGTGCACTAGAAACAAAACCTAAAATGTGTTTATATGACGAATACAGTACCCCCTATTGTAAAATATAAGGGTATTATAAGTCACGACGAGTTCCAAAGTGACTTAATATCCTCATATTTTGCAACAGGGGCTATTTTATTTATTATAATACATAAGTTTCAGTGAGTCATGTGACAGAAATGACATCACTAAGCTCCGACTATAAGTGGCCATACACGGGCAGATTAAAGTTGCCGATATCAGTCCTTTAGACCAATTCGGCAGTTTATCTGCCCCTGTGTGGGGGGTCCCGATGGGTCCTCCCGATCGATATCAGGCCATAAATCAGCCACATATCGATCGGTCAAGTTTGATTTTATATACGATCCAGGATCGCATTGGCTAGTTGATGCGATCCTGTGACCCGTCAGAGCCCATTCGTAGTATTGTAATGGGCCGAAAGTTCGGAATCATCCGATATCGCCCAGCCGTTAGTGGGCATATCGGGTTAAGACCCTTGCCAAATGAGCAGATCTTATAGTATAGTCAGAAAAGTTGCTCGCGCCAAAACCGTCACGCATCAACATTATTCGGACACCCATTGACTTTAACACGGGGGTCAAAATTCGCATTTCGCTAATTTTTCGCCAAAGTGAAACGGGACAAATTCGCCAATCACTAGTAATGTATAAAGGCTGGACTGAGCAGATGTATAACAGGACAGAACTTCCTGCTTTTCAGCTCTCTAACTCTGAGTTAGTCAGTGACTATAAGGGGGGCCACATGGGACATAACGGTTCAGTGAGTTTGCAATTGATACTCAGCATTCAGCTCAGATTCAGAAGCAACCGCTATGACCCATGTGACCCCCCTCAAGTCATTGATTGATTATTGCCTGGTAACCAATAAGAGAGCTGCAAAGCAAGTAGTGATCTATTATGTTGGACATCCAGTCACTCCAGCCTTTATATATTACAATTTTGCCTAACTAACTATATTGGAAATATTTTTAATTTTGTACAGTCTGTTTATCCAATTTGTATTTTTACACTGAGCTGTTCCTTTAATGCTAAGGATAATAGCACACAGGGCAATAGCAAGTATTTTGTAACTCCTTGGGAGTCACCACAAAGATCTACACCAAGTACTTGCATTAACGTTGCATATGCAAATTAGGGGTGGGAAGGGAAAACATTTTTTACTTCCTTATTTTGTGACAGTCACACAATTTGTGCCCGCCCCTAATTTGCATATGTCAATTCAGATTAGGTTCGGTCGAGTAGAACGATTGGAATACTGGATTCGGTGCATCCCTAATCTTTTGACACCATCTGATATTTATGATACTTTTTTTTCTTCATGAGCGCTATTTTAGACTTGAAGACTGGCTTTATTTGCAACAGAAGAGGAACACAAAGGGGTCTAATATGGCCCTACAATACACAAAAGCATTTATGTGTTATCAGATTGGACACTGACGCCCATACTTAGGGCCTGATTTACTATTGCTCGAGTCAGGAAATCGAGCCCCCAAATCTTCTCCAGCAAGGGTGACAAAAAAGTCCAAATTTACATTCCTACTGGGATTAAGGTAAATCTCTGGTGGTATAACATAGATCGCATAGTAGCATGAAGTTGCCTTACAAGACAAAGGGTTACAGCTGATTTGTCAGTTTTCAGGTGGGATTGCTCCATGGCCCTTCATTTTACCTCCCCTTATCTGTGAATTTTATCCTTGCCATTAACATATCATAAATATTACGGCTATGAATGTAGTCGGGTCCAGGGTAACTTCCTACTCTGTATGGTCAAGAAGTGAAAAATACGTTTTTGTGATCTGCATTGAAGGAAAAGTACTGGCGTCTTTATAATTTGCAGCTAAAACCCAGAATAAACTCCATGGACTTTCTACCATACGTGTCTTGTAGTAGTGTCATGTGTGCTTAAACTGGCAGTTTATCCACCAGCCGAGACAATGTCTAGGATGACATTACCTTCATAACTTCATCATTGATGACCTTAGGCAAAAAGGAAGGATATTGAATCAAGACAGACAATAAACTGCAACTATATTAAATCTTTTATTTTCTGTATTTTTTCAGTGTAAAATAACATTACACCCCCAGGTGCCCTCAATAGAGAAATAAACTGCTAATTTCCAATACAACTAAGATGTGAACTGCAGCAAATAAGTACTAGCGATAACAGTGCAGGTCTTGGGGCACTTCTGAAGAGACAAGGCAGCGATTAACTGGCCACCGCAGTGAAACCCTTATTTATTAACATGTGAATAGGGCTCCGAGCACAAGCAGCAGCCCATGATGGCTCAGATCTGGCAGGTATAAAAGCAATGCGTGTGCCCCATGGCTGTAGCGTTATTGCATTTTATTATTCCATGCTACATTACTTTAAACAGCAAGGTACTTTTTCTGTTAATTCATTACTTACACAATACCATGAATTTCAAACTATATGAAACAATCACATAGAATCTCATGTCAAAAACAGTCTGTTCACACACACAAAAACAGAAAGACACAGTAAGTTAATATAAGGGAAACTGGATCATACTTGTGGTTCTCTTTATCTTATAAAGTCATCAAATTAATAACCCTGTAAGGCGCAAGAAACAGGCAAATTGTGGTTTTATATAATCATCTTAAATACAAAATTACATTTTAGGGAAAATATGCCCCCATTTGTCATGAGCTTATTCAGTTGGGATTATGTAGAAAAGGTGCATTAACTTCCAAAAAATATATAAACGTTCTCAGAAAAGGATGCACAAAACTTGACCAAACACAGAATCTGCTACAAAAGATTTGGCCAAATATGATCTGAATCCAACCCAATTTGCATATGCAAATGAACAAAACAATTTATAGCATACGAAAAAAAAATCACTTTCCTGTGTCTAGTATAGTGAAGGTTTGAATTCAATTTGGCCAGGCTCTCAAGATTCAGACAAATTATGGAAAAGAAAATGGCTGGGATTTCTATTCCAAACTGAATCCAGGAATTGGCAAATACCCAATACTAGGGATGCACCGAATCCACTATTTTGGATTTGGCCAAACCCCCGAATCCTTTGCAAAAGATTTGGCCGAATACGGAACCAAATCCTAATTTACACATGTGGAAAAATATTTTACTTCCTTGGTTTGTGACAAAAAGTCAGGCGATTTCCCTCCCCACCCCTAATTTGCATATGCAAATAAAGATTCGGTTCAGCCGGGCAGAAGGTTTTGGCCAAAGCCAAATCCTGCTGAAAAAGGCAGAATCCTGGATTCGGTGCATCCCTACCCAATACCTTGTAATACAGATACTTAGAAGTACCTTTGTGACGTTCTAACCTAGAGATTTGATAACATGAATAAAAGTACTGATGGGGTATATAATAGGGCTACACAATTCCTATCTAGCCATATATAATAGGGGGTACATCATTTCTATATTTTACATAAATGTCTTTTTTTTTTATATAAATACACTTTTGAATCATTCACAAAATTTCTCGGGTGTTGGTTATATTTTACACATTCACCCACATATAAGTATGGGATCCATTATCCGGAAACCAGTTATCCAGAAAGCTCCAAATTATAGAAAGGCTTTCATAGACTCCATTGTAATCAAATAATCCAGATTTATAAGAGAGAGAGTGTGAGAGTGAGTGTGAGAGTGTGTGTGTGTGTGTGTCAGTGGTCCCCAACCAGTAACTCGCGAGCAACATGTTGCTCACCAACCCCTTGGATGTTGCTCCCAGTGGCCTCAAAGCAGGAGCTTATTTTTGAATTCCAGGCTTGGAGGCAAGTTTTGGTTGTATAAAAACCAGATGTACTGCCAAACAGAGCCTCATGTAGGCTACCAGTCCTATAGGGGCTACCAAACAACCAATCACAGCCCTTATTTGACATCCCCATGTACATTTTCATGCTTGTGTTGCTCTCCAACTCTTTTTTACATTTAAATGTGGCTCACAAGTAGAAAAGGTTGGGGACCCCTGATATAGATGATAGATAGATTGATAGAGATATATTTAATTTATGTACTGCCCTATTATATATGGCCAAAAAAATGTCTCATGTAAACAGACTGTCTTTGTTTTAGAGATTTCTACAGTGATTTTTTTACTACAATTTCTGAATTTTCTGCATCAGAGTGGTGCGATGGTGCTCATCACTTACATTCTCAGTGATGGATTTTAAGAAATGCCTCTCATTAGCTCTTCTGAGCAAACTGTTTGTTGATGTGTCACTTGCCCTTAGAGTCTCATACAGAGACAGAATCTCAAGTGAAAGTACATAAAGTGGCTCACATGTATTATTGGGCATCATTGCTATAATATGAAGAACATGGCAGAATACTTGTGTGTAGATAAACGAAGCCTCCTGAACGCAATCCAGTTCTTTCCTTTCTGCCTGAGTCTCCGTTTTATTTCCCGATACCTGCTGCTTGACAGCCTCTAATATATCAGATATGCAGTTAGAATAAAGCCTTGCAATATGTTTGTGCCCCTCAAGAGGCAGCCAATCAGAACAGCTAGAACTACAAAGAAGCTGAAAACCTCTGAGAAGAAGAACAGAGAATTGGAGATTATAGGCAAATGGTCGGAGATTCAAAAGTGGCATATGCTGCACGTATTCCAGTGTGTAGGGTACATGAAGGAGTTGTCTTTTTAGGAGATGTCTCACTACCTCAGCAACAAGCTTGAATTCTGTTGAGCTGCAAAATGGTAGAACTTGGATCATTGCCACCAGGAACCCTTTACTAAAAAAGTTGACCTCCTCTGGATCTTTGCTGTTGACAGAGAGAAGAGAAAGCATTTGATCTTTCATTTCTGCCGAGATGCAGCAACATTCCAACCATGCCATAAGTCCTGTGCCTGGTCCATACTCAGGTAGTTGAAGAGGAGACCATTCCCTCTCAGACAGTTTGCATACATCGAATAATGGAGACGGGACTTCATTTTTAAAATGTTTTCCAAATATTGTTTTTAGCCTCAGACATACAACCCAATCCACGTTTTCCATTTTTCTGTGCAACCAAAAGAGTGACTTGTTCCACGTTTCTGGGTTGTTTCCAGCCTCTGGCACGACAGCATTACTGATCAGTGTAAGAATGTCAATGATTAACTCTTTGGAGCCCAGTGTAAGGCAATGTGATTTCTCAGAATGCTGCCAGCATTTTGTGTAGGAATTAAGAAGCTTACATAATGACATAATGAGTGGAAACGGGGAGCAGGATAGAACCCAGTGTCTTCCAGAATCATCCTTTGGATTCTGGACATAAAGAGCCTTGTGAAGTATGTGCAAGCATAATGCAACATTAGCAAATTCGTCAAAAATATATGGCAGGACAAATGTTTGTACGACTTCAGCCGGCTGGAGAAGTTGGACAGGAACATCATTATCACTTGTTTCTGAAGATTCCATCAGAAAGGTCAGTAAGGCCAAAAACTGTCTCTCTTCCTTATCAGAAGACAACTTACCCCAACAGGTTTCCACCAGGCACTCGGACAACAGAGAGACTGTTTTTTCGGAATTGCTAGAGCACTTAAAGCATAAGGCTGGAAGAGAGCTTAATATCTTGGCTAAAAATGTATGGGCACCAACATTGACCACTGCAAAATGACAGGCTTTCTTTACGACTGCTTGCGGGTTGAGTAAAGCCAGTTTAGACACCTTTGACACCGCCTGAGCAGCACTGAAATCAGAAAGGCTTTGGGAAATCTGATTGAATGTTATATTAAGTTCATCTTGGAAAGAGTCTGTAAATGCTTTGATAGATGGAGAGAGACCCTTTCTGCCCCATGAAGATAAAACGTCTTGCAGCACTTCATTCTTCTCAGCCAGGGAAAGTTCTGAAAACAGGCTTAACGTGATATCAGCACCTTTTCGTATTGCCCCAATATCCACATTGCTTTGTAAAGCAGTAACTTTTACTATGAGACCCAGCAGTTTTAATACCATAGCAGGGTCCTGAAAATGGTCTTTGTTCTTCTCAAGGCAATTTAACCATTCATTTGAAAAGGCCCATGTTACTTCCGAGGCAAAGACTGAACAGACCTCTTTGAAACGGTCCATTTTATTCTCAATAATTTTCATAGCAATTAAAGCTATCATTTCATTAGCGTTGGTAGGACATCCCTGCTGAACCTGGGCAGTTTTCTCCTGAAAGCTAGTAATGCAGTGTGCCAGTTCCAGTACATCACCTCTTTGTTCTTCAGGATAGCTACCAGCATCTCCTAAAGTTCTCAAGATTTTATGCAAAGATGCAAGGCTGTTTCTCATCCTGTAGCATTCATAGCCAATCTCTTTGCGGTTAGTCAAATCATGAATTAACTCCTCCCCCCACTGAAAAAGAAGGTCTTTAAGAAGGCTTAAACCAAAATGCTGAGCACCACGTAGTAAGCGGAATCTTGAAGAAGTACTTCCACTCTGCACCATCTTTTCTGCTACTTTAATCGTTTCCAGATCGTTGGATCTATTTTCACAGAAAGAAAGCACCGTGGCAAATTGTTCTAAATAGGACTTTATGGGCACAAGCTCAGAATCCTTCTCTAGAAAGGCTGAGGAGCACAACATTTCAGATAGATTTGCAATAGTAAAGCACTTCAACTTATTGGTAGCAACACACTGTTTCATTTTGTGAAGCCCCTCTAGAAATACAGTAAGGATATTATCAGCCTGATTTAAAGTCTGTTCAGGATCGGATTTAAATCTCTTGGCGCTCTGGTATGGGTCATCACTAGCGTTTGGTAAGTACTGAGAAACCACAGAGGAAAATAACTCAACAGTTTCATTCTGCTCATCCTTGTTGCTTTTCATTACTTCCCACCAGACATCTAAAAAAAATTCAACATCCTCTACTGAAGTCTCCTCGCAAATATGCTGAAGTATTAAGGTGGCCCCTTCAGCCCAAAGGCCAACTGGAAGTGCCAACAGCAATTCTGCACAAATGTCTGCTGCTTTCATTGTTTTTAGCAGTTCAAAGAGTACAGCATGACTTATTTTTGGGATCATGTTTTCCACTGGAAAGAAAACATCCTCTTTCCATTTCCTCTCCATGTCCAAGTGTGGAATTGGAGTCAGATCTGGCGTGCAACAGAGTGCTCTGGCCCAAAGTATAGCAATGGCTCTTTTCCGCCATCCTTGACTTTTAGATGAAAGACCTGAGCAGATTTCCTTGAAGGCGTCTGTGATTGGCTTTTCAATAAAGGGCCAGTCAGACTTCCTCGTCTCCAGCAATGTTTTCGGATGGCAAAGTTTTTCAGCCAATAGGAATGCACCCTGTAGCACCACAGTTTGCTCACATACATTCCAGCTCCCTGCAAAATAAAGCAAATAAGTCAGAATGCTAATGAAGTGCAGTGCCTGTGTATTTATTAGCTGTTTGCTTGGGTTTCATTAAAAACAGTATTTGATATACCATCAACCACATAGCACTTTTTAACACTTTGCTAGACTCTTTGCTTGAATGTATTGATCCTGTTCCTAACTTATATGATATAACAACTGTATTACTTAAAGGACAACTACACCCCAAGCGAAACTTGCTGACTTTAGCATGTATTAATGCTACAAGGCATTGGGGACTTGCTTAAATGTACAGCAGCCATTCCTTATGGTGTAAATGTTTTTTATGTCTGAATCCCCATGCCCTAGCAATCTTTTGACGGTTTGTAATGTTCATGCTGAGCTGCCAGAATAGTTCATGCACATGCACTGGTTAAGTGATGGTTTACATGCCAGGTCAGCAGCACTGGGGCAAGCTAGACATAGCAGACTGGTAGCCAGGAGTTCAAATGGCAATACCTTTTATGGTATAGGGCTGCTATACCTGCAAACAGATACAGACTTCTCTGGCCATATGGGAAACAATGGTAAAACCATTGCAGACTCATTATACGGTAGTCAGGTTTGCAGTGGGTGCAAATGATAAAGGCAGCAACAATATTTCTTTAATTCACTGGCTAAAGAACAAGGGAAATCAGAGCCACCATATGGAAACTGAATGGACGTGACCAAGCCTTGCAATGAAACAGGGTATGCATCCTACATAGTTAAAGGGCAAATCAACCCCAAAATAAAAAACTTGCATATAAAAGAAACATACATACATATTCGAAGCAACTTTCCAATATATATTTAATAAAAAAAAGTCCAGTTTTCAAGTTATTTGTAGAAACAATTGCTATTGAAACTCATAGTTGTTACTTTTAAAACAAAGTTGCAAAAGTCTTAGTTCCCCAGCACAGACAGGTCTGTTAATCAGCTGCCTTGTCTTACATTGTATCAACAGTCTGAGCCATCAGGACAGAGAATAGACAGGGACAAATGCTGCTTTCAATAGCAATACATTAACATATAACTTAAAAACCATAGAAAATGTGTAATGTATGTATATTGCAAAGTTGCTTAGAATTATGTTGTATTTTATTAGGCAAAATATTTTATGGGTTGACATTCCCTTCAACGCTCCCTTGCTAGCTTCAAGACAAAACAGCTAAATAAAACAGTTAAGCAGGCTGTCTGTACCTCATGCCAACCCTTTAGTCAATACATATCTTATTTAACCCCTTGGCTAACTTTAAGTAATACAGGGCTTATAATACAGTATGTACAATTATTTATCATTCACATCAGAGAATATAACAGAACTGTAAAATAGTGTAAAATATTAAATAAATATATATATATATAGTCCAAAAATAAAAGGAAGCACTCACAGCATAAAGGTTGTTAGAAGTCCTTTACTGAATCATATAAACATCTACGCGTTTCGGTACCTCAAGGGACCGTCATCAGGATCACATCGTGTTTCGACTCACATGGAGCTGTAGTCAGGATATATATATACATACATACATACATACAGAGGTTATCAGCACTCGCCACTTGCAGAGTCTTATGCTGGGTGCTAACCAAAATTAAATGTAGCTCCATGTGAGCCGAAACGCGTTGATACACCATGCCCCAATAAATGAGTTTTTGATACATGCTTGATGGCAATTGCTGTGAGTGCTTTCATGGCATTATCATTACCTCCGTTGAACAAGCCAGTTTCCAAACAAGTAATGCTGCGAATGAATGCAGTGTATGACTTTAGGAAATATTTAGCACTACACTATAAGCAGGGACTGATTTGTACCTTAAATATCCTTTATAAAACTACAGAAAATAAAATACATATTTAAAACCTTTGGTATTAAGAAATTATTAGCACTACATTTTGAGGAGGGACTGATTGTATCTCAAATATCCTTTATATAGCAACTAGATTGATATAAATACACAGAAAATTAAATACATATTTAACACTTACCAAAATCCATTGTATTGATTTTTTTTTACAAAGTCACAAGGGCAACCATCCAACCACACTCTACAAAACAACAAATAAAGGGTTACTGGCA
Organism: Xenopus laevis; assembly: GCF_017654675.1. NCBI lineage: Eukaryota > Metazoa > Chordata > Amphibia > Anura > Pipidae > Xenopus > Xenopus laevis. The sequence goes on along the minus strand of NC_054373.1, from coordinate 100,306,057 downwards.
AAAATCCAAAAAGATGTTACTAAAGAGTAGTTGTAACAGGCTAACATATGTTTTCACTTACCATCCAGGCTTCTGCAGATATAAATAATACAGTATTATTAGTCACAAGACTGCGGGATTTTTTGAATATGTAGCCATTATTATAAACTGATTTTTATCAAGTGCCCATGATTAAAGGGGTGGTTTACCTTTAAGGTAACTTTTAGTATGTTATAGTGGCTAATTCTAAGCGACTTTTCAATTGGTTATTTTTTTTTATAGTTTTTTTGCCTTTCTTCTGACCCTTTCCAGCTTTCACTGACTCCCTTCTAAAAAAAAAAAAATGCTTTGTAAGGCTACAAATTTATTGTTACTTTTTTTAAGGCCCTTATTCAAATCAATGCATGGTTACTAGGGTAATTTGGACCCTAGTTACTAGATTGGTTAAGATGCAAATTGAAGAGCTGCTGAATAAAAGGCTAAATAACTCGAAAACCACAAATAATAAAAAAATGTCTTAGAATATCTCTCTCTACATCATACTACAATACATATCCTTGGGTTGACTTGCTGATCCAGTTCCTATCTGTGCACACTCATACAAGGCAGCAGATTAGCTTTTCTCCTCTGACGTATATATATGCCAGCAGAGAAAACAACCTATGAAAGCTGTAAAGTCTGCAGCAAATGTATTCTGAACACTCTCACCCAACCCGGCCCACCACATCACAGTGTCTTATATTCCCTCACTCAACTCTTTTATGTCTGACTGTTTTAGCAGCAACAGGGCAGGAGCACCTTTATAAATAAAAGCAGCAAGATGGTTGGTCCGGGTTTGGAAGGATGGTGTTGCTGAGCTGGCGGAGAATCTGCCCATAACCCACCTGCTATAGGGGCAATCAGTTGGCCCTAAATTGGGTGATTTCTACATCACTACTGCATATAACCTACTCCAGTGCATATACCAGTGTGCTGCCCCTGCCCACCTCTATATGATCTTCTGGCACATCACCTGAGGCTTGAAACGCGTCAGGTGATCACATTGTCATAGAACAGGAAGTCTGTTTCATGTGGATCCCTGTTTTTAAATGAATCCTTGAATAAAGCTTGTTGATTTTAAAGAACTGCTGTCTGGAAACACTCCCTAACTCTTTTTCGTTGTTTAGACTACATAATTGGCTGGATTGGAGACCAGCGTGTGGAGGAGAGCAACAGCGAGAGGTGAGCCCAAAGTGAGGAATGTGGGATGCGGATAGGGTTGCCACCTGGCCAGTATTGTACAGTATTGAAAAGGAGTACAGTACAGAGCACCATGCGGCTCAGTTCCACCATTTCCCCTTTTCCAGCAGCCCTCACCTCTTGCAGCAAGCCCTTCTATGAGTAGCGCTGCACCATGCTCGAATTTAAAGGACCCGTAAAGCTCCCGACGCTGTTCCTCTACAAAGCGCCGGAAGTCAGGAACAGGAAGTCGCACACACAGAGCAGAGGTCAGGGTTTTGAACTATAGTAGTGGCAGGTTTTAAAAGTCCAAACCCGTCATGGCTAGTTTTGGGTTAGTTTTGAATGGTGCCACGGGTTTGGACTTTTAAAAAACACCCAAATGTTTAATGCAAATTTTAGTCGGTGCTGCTGCTGTGCTGTGTGTGTGTGCTTCCCCACGGGCTGATTGACGCCACGCCCCCTGGCTGGAGGGAGTGTGTGCTGATTGGTTTGTGCTGAATTTGTTGGAGACGTCACACACAGGCTCACAGTCACAGCTCTCTATCCCGCCTGCCGCTTATGAGATAGACAGGAAGGCTCAGTAGATTATGAGAATTGCTAAACTGCGCTGGTAGTGTCTGAGTGACTCGCACGACTGGGACAGAGGTAAATTGGAACTGGAGCACTTGTATCCCGCTACAGATTATGTTGTATAAGTGACTCCCAGCAGCAAGTAATATTTGCATTAGCACCTTAGCTCTGGAGGGGGATTCAGGCGCCTCTGCTCCTCACTCCTCTGTCTGGAATTTCTGCTTAACCCTTGAGTGACCAGTGAGAGTGACACAGACACAATTAACCCGTGAGTGACCAGTGTGTGGTCGCGCCTCTTGGCGCAATTTGTGCCCCTCTCAGCCTGGCATTGAGCTCTGAGGGGGGGACCCCATTATTTAGGGGCAGAGTCAATGACAAAGTGTCTCAGAGCAGCACAATTGCACTGGGGCAGTTGCCATAACAACCATTCAGCCAGTGACAGCAGCAGCAGGTTGGGTGAGAGAGACTGCACGGTGGCAGACAGGCTGCTGGGAGAAAGGCTGAGGGGAAGAGAGACGGGTGAGAGAGAAATGCTGGGGGAAGAGAGACTGCTGTGGGGAGAGAGGCTGCTGTGGGGGAGGGAAGAGAAATGCTGAGGGGAAGAGAGACTGGGGGGAGAGAGAAATGCTGGGGGAAGAGAGACTGCTGGGAGAGAAATGCTGGGGGGAAGAGAGACTGCTGTGGGGGGAAAGACAACAGCTCCAACAATGGCCAAAACTGCTCCAAGAAAAAAGTACACCACAGCCCTGCATTCAGCTCTGCAGTTTCCTTCTCTGGATAGGCCCATGCTGTGGTTTCAGGAAGTTCTCATGCTACAGCCATGTGTAGGTGTGAAGGAGTGACGTAACGTAGTGACTCGTCAAGCTTCAATCCCTAGGAAGAACCTATTTAGTGTCCGCCGCACAGAAACGCCGGCCAGAGATTTGTTGATGCTTTTCGGATGCCGAAACACTAATTTTGCTGCGTTACTTGTTGTTGGCAATAAATAGCAAACCTTAAGAAGAATGTTGGCACTGGAATGCTGCTGGCGGGGTTTCAGTGAGAGAAAGTCGTCTGTGTAGAAAGTATAAACTAGCTAACCCTTGATATAGTACAGACTAAGATGAAGTACATATCATCCAACATTCAAAAAATGGCAAGAGGAACAGAAAGGTTTTGACCACGCCCATGTTATGGCCATGCCTTCTATTTACCATATTCATTTTACACAATTTGGCAGGTTATGAAAGTTCTAACATTTCTGGGAATCTTAGGGCAATGTGTTATAACAGTTTTGCTTATAAAGGTGAATTGCCCTTTAAGCTGCTAGTCACAGTTCTTCCAAGAGACTTTTTTTTAACTTAAATAGGTACAACTGCGCAATCCGAAGCAATTCAGATATTCATGGATTGAAAGTAGGATCCAAGTTTATTTGCAGACGAAATCACGCCCTCTAACGTCACAGCCTCATTTTTACCGGGTTTACAGCAATTCGGATCCCCTTCTGGTCTAGAGCTGAATCCCACAAAAACTGAAGCCCTCAATACTAATTTACCTCCTGATCAAGTCAAACTATTAACGATTAACTTTGAATTCCACTGGTGCCAAAAGTTTGTTAATATATTGGGCATAAGATTCCCCACATTCTATAACCAGTTATACTAAGTCAACTATCCCTACATATATAAAAAGTTACAAAAATTGCTAGAAGATTGGACTAAATGCCACATCTCCTGGCTGGGTCAGCTGACTGCAGTAAAAATGACACTTCTTCCTAAGCTCTTATATTTATTTAGGGTCCTTCCAGTTAACATCAGAACATCAGACCTCAACAGATTTGAAAAACATATCAGATCCGTTATTTGGAATACCAAACCCTCAAGAGTCAACTTAGCTACTTTACAAAGGAGACCGTTAGAGGGTGGTTTAGGCCAGATTCCCCTACTGAATATACAAAATCAACCCCAGTTATGGGTGGAGCTAGAAAATTGGTTGGTGCATCCATTCACGGCAGAGGCACTAGTGTGGACCTCTCACCTTTTTTTTACAAAGCCCCTGTTTAGCGCACACGCTGGCCCTTTGGGATCAAAATGCAAAAATGTGCTCTTTGGCGACATTACACACCCCGGTGGCACCGATTGTAGGTAATCCTCAATTTATTCCTGGGATTCATGTAGATCCCTTCACATGGTTGGTCTCCAAAAAAATAACTAGAATGGCTAATCTTCTCTGCATAAGGGGACCATATACCCAGGCTTCTCTTATAGAAACACACAATTTGCCTAACGTTGAAATATTCAGCGCAACCCAACTATTGCACTGGGCTAAGACATGTTGGGAACGAAGAGACCCAGACACAGTACCTCAGACTTACTTTAAACGATGGTGTTTAAATGAATCCCCTCCTCCTAAAGCAATCTCACTTCTGTATAGGAATATGATATCAACGAAAGAGACTACTAATCTCCCATATATTAAAGCTTGGGAGAAGGATTTGGGGAGCACCTTATCTGAGGAGGATTGGTTTAAAATACATACATAGTTCATAGTACATAGTTAAAATACAAACATAGTTCAGGCAATGTAATAATGTTGGAAGCAAGTAATAAAGTGCTTATGTGCTGGTACTTAACTCCCACAAGATTGGCTAAAATGTATCATCTACCCAATGACCACTGCTTTAGAGGCTGTTGTACACCAGGGACAATGGGGCATATATGGTGGACATGCTCTAGGGTAATCAGATTTTGGGTGCGAGTATATCAGATGATTTATTCAGTGTTACAAATAAATCTTGATTTATTCAGTGTTACAAATAAATCTTCGAAAGAACCCATACAAGGCTTTACTAGGAGCTCCCTCCAAAGAGGTCCCGAAACTTAAGAGGAAACTGTTGAATAACATAATTCTGGCAGCTGGACAGACAATAGCAAAATCTTGGAAATCTTCTAATGTTAATTTTGTAATGTTTAAAAATAAGACTGGATTTTTGTTAATGAAAAGCTAACAGGAATAGCAACAGATACTCTCCAGATGGTGCAAAAAGTCTGGCAACCATGGATAATGTACAGATTTGGGGATAGGCCCCCTGCCCAACTCCTTGCAATATAACTCTTATGTTAATAAACTCTAACTGACAAGTGATTATTTTGTTAAAGTATTTTGCTACAAGTCTCCACGCTCCTGGTTTAAAAACCAGTTGTGTTTTGTTTATGGTTTAAGTTTTAAGTGTTAGCTTACCTACAAATTTCTATAAACGATGCTTATAACTAAATGTATATAAATATTGGTTTGCTTATTAGACAAGGTCATAACGTAAAATGTATGATATGTTTCTGAAGCATCTAATCTGAAGATCGCACCCTGTGCAACTAGACCGGATTTTGATTCATCAGGGAGACAACTCCACATTGGAATTGCTCACATTTCCTTCAGTTGCATGACCGTGTTTTAACTGTAAAATATAGGTTGACAAACTGATGTATTTCATGTTTTTGATGCTGAATGGATAAATACTATATTGTACACAAATGTCAACTTTTCAGAAATAAAAATATTTAAAAAAAAATAGGTACAATTGTTTCTTTGCGTAACTTAAATTGTTAAAAGAAGTATCTAAGTGCAGCAGCTGACTGTTCTCGGCTGTCTGCCAAAAAGTCTCTTATTTTAATTAAGTTTCCAAAAAGGGATTGCAGTATGTACAGCAGCATTGGTCAGGCTCTTCTGGTGGAGCAATTTGACCACCGCCAATGAAAAGGCTCTTTTAAGCTGCCTGTGATTTGATAACAAGCTCCATGGCTGACCAGTGACAGATCTCAGTGCCTTGTATTTTGTGTGTGCAGATTTCCACCTGCCATTGCACCATGGGTAATATTTACTAAAGGGTGAAATTGAAAATTTTGAAGTATTTTCACCAAAAATGAAACTTCCCCTCCTCATCACTAGTTTTCTAAAGGTAAAGTACGACAAGTCTTGGAGAATTAACTTCACATTCGTAAAAATTATCTTTGCATTGGTGTAAATTCACCAATTTTCCTCAGCAGGTGAAATGTATCCAGTGAAATTTCTCCAATTTACTAAGGGCACAAGAATGAATTTTTGCCAAGAGAAATTTCTCCAGGTTCAGGCTGGCAAACTGCCATTAGCGGTGATGGCAGATGGGGAGATTTGTTGCCAATGATTATACATACAGGTGAAAAAATCTACAAAAAATACTTTCCCGTTGGCAATAATGTTATTCACCAGTGGGAAAACATACGCAGCTCATCTTTTGTTTCCTCACAAGGCAACTTTGGGAGGCTTCAGAAAACAAAGCACTGAATATGTTTTCCCACCACTTTATTACTTGGTGGGCAGGCCTGGATTTGTGGAAAGGCCACCTAGGCCCGGGCCTAGGGCGGCATGCTGCCCAACCACAACTACATTTGTTCAAAAACACTGGGGATGCGCTGGAGATATAATAATCGTTTTTAATTTTACATGCGCCAATCCCCATTGCTCCAGTCCAGATGATGGAAATTAGCACGGATAAAGGGGAGGGGACAGGGGCGACGCACGGCAGTAGGTCTAGGGGTGCCCACTATGTAAATCTGGCCCTGTCGGTGGAAAAGCATTTTCAGGAGTTTTTATGTCTGTGGTACTGCAGATTTCACCGTGGCCAACAAATCTCTGCTATCACCCCTAGAAGCAAAGTTTTGCAACTCATTATATAATTAACACATCATTTTTTTATGGTGAAAATTCTCTGGAGAATTTTCCCCACCACAATCGTGTGGGGAAATATATGTTGGTGAATTTTCACCAGGGGAAAATTTTCCACATTTCTCATATCGAGAAACTATGCCTGGTGAACTTTGGTAAATTAGACAAGGAGAAAATTCACACTTTCGTAAATATGACCTTATATGTCCAACAGAGGCTAATGGTTGCTTGCATGAATTCCAGTGTATGAAAGGTGTATGCTCCCAGGCCATTTTGCACCGTTTGCCTGGAATTACGCCAAAGTATATATTAATACTTCAAGAGCTGTGTGTTGACTGAGTTAGAACCAAATTCAGTAAGCAGAGCATGTACTCTACTGTAATGTTCCTCCTCATTTTTGGATTTGTTTTCTTCTTTTCTCAGCCCAGTAATTTGTTTTCTGCTTCACACATTTTGCTATTAGCTGGGCAGTGGCGTAACTATAATACAGCAGACCCCGCGGTTGCGGGGGGGCCCGGGGGACAGAGAGGCACGGACCAAGGGGTCTGCTGAACTGAAACACTGTGTGCGGCGACCAAGATTGCCGCTTGCCAGAAGTAATTTAGCGGCGGGGCGGATCTGAGGCTTTCCGACGGGACAGGAGATGTGCGAGCGCTGAAGGTCAGCGGATGCGTGTATGCAGGTGTACATGCGTGCAGCTAAGCCGGGGGCCCCTGAAGATTTTTTGCAGGGGGGCCCGGTTAGCTGTAGTTACGCCGCTGCAGCTGGGTATTCCTCATTCCCACTTTAGGCTCCCCAGCTACTGTAGATTTGTATGTTTCTGTCTACATTATCTGCACTGCTGGTTCTCACTCCTGTAATGTAATAGAAGCAAGCTGATTATCAGACATGGAAGTCACAGAAATCCTGTAAAACCCAAGAGCAGTGGTTTCATTTTGGTCCCTGGGGGTGGGGTTTATTACACTGTTTAGCTCATTGAACTAAAAATCCATTTTTCTTTCATCTCACTCCTGTTTCATAGGGTGACACACAACCCCATAGTATAATAAATCAACCCCAGTGCTTAACAATTAAGAGTTTTTTTCCATATTTTTGTGACATTAGACCACAACAAATGGCTCTAAAGCAACTGCTTGATACATAATACTGCTGAGGGTACGTCAATATGTTTTATAACATTTTACCCTTAAGAATGCAGTGTACAGAAGGTATGTAAGGTGTGCACACTGTGAATAATCTAAATAAAAGAGAAACTACGACCCATGAATGCCACATCAACACAAATATACCCAGTGACATTTACCACAAAGCAGAGAAAACTTTGATTCTCCCATACTTGCATGGCTCATCGTGTATTATACAGAGTTCCTGTACAGTACATTCTAATTCCACATGACTTCTGTATTCCCACTATAATATATCTTCTGCCACAGGTGTTACTAGACTAGGAAACTGCACTGCCTCGTGGTCAGGGCCATGTTCTTATAAGTTGTGCATTACAGTTAACATACTGGCCATTGAGGCTTGGCAGCAGTTTCAGACTGGAGACCATTGGGTCCACTGGAGGACCTAACCTCCCGGGTTTTACACCCACCTGATTGGTCTGGGTCAGTGGAGCCTGCCGATGGGCCAGTCCAACGCTGCTTGGAAGGGGGAACTCACCATGGGCAAAGAAACTTGTCAGGAGAGGGACGGCTTTGTGCTGGGAGTCGAGTTGTGTATGATATTGGAGGAACTATAAAGGGTAGTCAGTGAAACTTATAGGGAATCAGGAGCTGCTGCTTTACTTTTTATATCCAAGTGTAGATGCTGGGAGTTGTGCATGGCAGTGTAGGTGCTGTGGGGTGGCTGCTTGCAACACTGAGGAGGAGCAATTATTTACTAAAACATTAATTTATCTCATCTTTTTATTAAACCAAGCTCGACCAAACTCCCATCCACTATTTTAACTTATTTCATTATAAAATAACTTTAAAAATTGGGTGCGGGAAAAGACTCGATAAAATCGAGCAAAAACTTCAATCGTACAAATTTTTCGGATCTGATGCCTGGATCACTCAATTTTTTCGGGTTATCGCCTGAAAACCCTGAATTGTTTTGATTATCAGTTGAAGCTCAGCGCAGATTACAAAATCTTCAAATTGTAAAAGGGACATCTGCCATTGACTTCTACTTGACCTCAGGTTTGAGGCGGTGGATTTTCAGATTTGGACTTCTAGCAGCTTTGGGGTATAAAATCTCAATTCTCTAATTTTTAGTGGAAAAAAAAACAACATTTTTTGTTGAAAAAAAAATAATAATTTTACCCCTAAAAAGCCTCTACCAGAAAAAAATGTAGTTTAAGGAAATAACCCCTTAACAGCAGACAGCTTATTATTCTCGGCATTATATACAGTATATTTATTTGCAAACTAATTTTCTCATAGCCTGTACAAAGAAATTGTTAAATGATTTTTTCACCTATACCAAGTACAATTTATGCCACCATAAGTTTAATATTTTTAAAGACTGAAGTGTTATCATGAAACAAGATGGCTGCAGTTCAGCTATGTGTCATAGCAAGTATGCCAACTATGAATTCCCCTGTACTAAGCACAACTTGCAGCTAGAGTCAATTCTCATTACATTACATAAACCTATTCAGTGGTATTCTTATAACAGCACAAAACTGAAATAATACAGAATATTCAGGTTTTTTTTAACTTTAAACTTCATTTTTATCAATAATGATACAAAGTTTATACACTCACCAGCAATTTTTCACATCACTGCAGAATACATATACTGTAAGCGAGTGCAGATTATGATGAAGACAGGAGATCATAAAATAAAAGTATAATTGTCTGTTATAGTGACACATATGACGATCTTTACCTTCCATTAAACAAACAATTTTTTAGCACTGTAATCTTATTTAGAATCTTTTAACCACTATGCACAAAATTAAATGATAGTGCATTGTTCATTTTCTAAAACACCCCAAAATGTTTTTGATGGATTGACATCGCCCCCTTCCATCGTATGTTCTGAAAGTCTGAATCACATGCTATTCCCAGAGCATATAGTTTACACATGTAAAATTGGAATATAGTCTGGCAGGAGTAAAGAATACTTTCTAAATTGTACATTTTGATTTGGAGAGACCTGATGAGGCCTGGACTGGTATTCAAAATATGCTCTGACATTTCAAGTACACAGAAGCCTACACAGCCCCCACATGGCCACTAAATAGTGACTTTATATGACATCTTAAAGCATTTGCCAGAATCCAGACTGCCTATCCCGGCCTGACCTTTGTTGGTTCCCCCAGCCCTGCTGCTAAGTTTTTATCCACTGTTCTTGAATATTTTGAGACACTGCGACTCATTTACAAAAGGCTTGGTGCAATTACGGGGCACTAGCTATAAAGCCCAGAGTTTTTAGGGCAGCTGCTGTTGTGCTTTGGGCCACATTATGATTTGGCACAAGGCACACAGGAGCCCTGTACTTTGTGCATCTCCCAGCACTCTCCCACTTGTGGGTTCTTAAAGGAACAGTAACACAAACGTAAGTGTATTATAGTAATTAAAATATAATGTAATCTTTTCCTGCACTGGTACAATTGGTGTATTTGCTTCAGAAACACTACTGCAGTTTATAGAAACAAGCTGCTGTGTAGCCATGGGGGCAGCCATTCAAGACAGGTAGATAACAGATGCACACCATAAAATACCATTGTATTCTATTACAGAGCTTATCTGTTATCTACTAAGTAACCTGAGCCCTTTCTCCTTTTTCAGGTTGAATGGCTGCCCCCATGGCTACACAGCAGCCTATTCTTAAAAAGATAGTAGTGTTTCTAAAGCAAACGCATAACTTTTTTTTTTAAAGGTTTTTTATTTTGCATTTTAAACAAAAAATAAACAACACAAATATGCTTCTGTCTACAGGCATAGAGGAGCATATTTAGCAGTCATCGTCATATATTTCAGAGCACTTTCTATAATTCAGTCATCCGGGAGGGATGCATGAGGGTTGACATCTAACCAAGGTTCCCATATTTTCTCAAATTTCCCAGGTGTACCCCTAGCATTGTCAATCAATTTGATTAGGGGTAATGTACCATTTATTAAGTCAATCCATTGCTGCAGTGAGGGAGGGTTGGGGCTCATCCATTTCATTATTACCAATTTTTTTGCGTAGAAGAGGATCGACCTTAGAAGTGTTCTGGATCTGCACTACCTCATCTACAATACCTAATAAGCAAATCTCCGGGGACCTGATTCCTGGAAAGGATAGGAATACATTAGTGTATTGCACGACTTCTGCCCATTATACTGCTACTCTAGGGTAGTCCCATATCAAATGGAGGAAACCGGCTTTTCCCCTGCCGCACTTTACACAAGTGGCAAACACATAACTTTTAACAAAGCAGGGCAACAGTACATGATATTTTAATCACTTTAAAAAGCTTTTATTTTTTGGTGTTCCTGTTCCTTTAATGACATGCAAGCTACAGGCATTCCAATGAATGAATAATAAACACACAAACACAGGCAGCAAGGCATACAAAGACAGACGCAACATTTTGCACTCCATTCCAGGGGCAAATAGTTGCACTTCAGGGTTCAAGCAGAAAATGTGGCAAACAAGGAGTTTTTGCACTTTGCCACAAATTCATAGCTAAGCCCATCTGTTTTATTCCTTTTATTGTATACCTAAATAATAAGTGTTTTGTCGTTTGTAAGGCCAAATTTAATGCATAAGAGGAAAAAAATTGATCAACTTTGTCTGGAATCTAAGTTAACCTTAGAATCATTAGGTGGCCACTACTTTCAATTGTGTAGTTGAATTGTGCACAGTTCTTCCATTCTGCACTGCAGTTTATTATTCAGATGATATGAAGTCTGCTTATGTTCACCTAGGCTGAAGGCTTCTGTCTATTGTGTTTTGCAAACCATTCTTCGCTCTTGTCTGCTGCCATAGCCTGAAAAAAAAGGTCAATATTTGTGTAAATAATGTAATAATAAGTGAATAGAATAATAAATTGCTGTTAAGTACTGACTCATATAGAGGAAGAATCCTGCTTGTTAAAGTTTACAATTTGAAGGATGGAAAAAATGTGCAACCCCCGCTAACATTTAGGTGTTCCCACTCATACACAAATGTTTTGGTTTCAAAATTTTACAAACAAATTTTTAAACCATTCTTTCAGTGTTTTACAAAACACCTTTCATTTAAGGGAAATATGAGCTCATTCAGTTGGGCTCATGTAAGAAAACTAACAATAAAAGGTTCTTGCACACTTTTCAGACTTAAATACCAACATACTTAATTCAGATCAGATTTGGAGGAAACTATGATGGACTATCCCTTTCTCGCACTGACTATTTCTCCACCTCCCTTTAGGCTGGAAAGGTCATTCAACATTTCCCTTTGCTTTCCACGGTGCATAGATTCTCTGAAAAATGTGAGGGAGGGTCAGTGCAAGTCAGATGCAGACCATCATGGTTTCCTCTCAATCTAATAGTCTGAGGAATGAAGAAAAAAAATAAAACATTTATATATAATGCACAAGAGCCATCAATATCCTGTAAATTATATAGTGAATAAAGTTCCCCCTCTTTCTGTCACATGACTTACTGAAACTTGTGTATTATAATAAAGTAGCCCCTGTTGCAAAACATGAGGATATTAGAAGTCACCTTGGAGTTCCATGACCTGTATAAAAACACTTGGCCTTGTGCTTTTATATGGTTATAATATCCTTATATTTTACAATAGGGGGTAATTTATGGAAAATGGAAACTGTTAGGGAAATATGTAGCAGCAAATGTGCCTTTGAAGCATTAAAGGGGACCTGTCACCTAAAAAATATTCCAAATCCTATTTTATCACGTTAGTCAAGCAAAATGATTTTAATTAAAGTGTATAAATTATTTGAATCTTGTTTCCTTTGGTCTGGGACTTCAATTGTAGCAAGCAGGCAGGAGCCATTTTGTGGACACTGTTATTAAGACAAGCCTTGCATTATCTCAAAATCTTGTTTGTGCTCCAGAATGGGGGACCTGATGTCCATCCCCATGTCCTGGCTACACAATTAAATGGTAAAGAGAACGGGGAATGTGGGGAGAGCAGTGACATCTAGGAAGTGCTGAATGGAAAGTGAAAGTAATTGTCTGCCCCTCCTCCATGCCTAAGGCATAGAGGAGGGGCAGGCAATATTTGATTGACAGCTGAGATTTTTAAATGAGCTTAAAGGAATCCTGTCATCGGAAAACATGTTTTTTTTCAAAACACATCAGTTAATAGTGCTACTCCAGCAGAATTCTGCACTGAAATCCGTTTCTCAAAAGAGCAAACAGATTTTTTTTATATTCAATTTTGAAATCTGACATGGGGCTAGACATTTTGTCAATTTCCCAGCTGCCCCTGGTCATGTGAGCAGCATAATCCTATAACAGGTTGAAGGATGACTTACATTTGTAATCAAGTCTATAGGATAAGCAATGCAAGCTGCTATGTCCTGGGGGGCTCATGTAATATGCAAACAATTAGCCAGCACTCACCAAGTTAATTTTCAGAAAGATTCGATTAGTGCACGTCAAATGGTGTCCAGTCCACTTTCACCAACTTCTAATACCCAAAATGTAGCAGTCAGCACCCTCCAAAGATTTACTTAAAAAGCCTTTATTTGCTTCTCATGGCAAGTTACAACGTTGTGGCCCTTTGATAAAGGGACACGTTGTGGCTTGAAACATTGTTACTGTCCAGATCATTAAGCCATGAGAAGCAAATAAAGGCTTTTTAAGTAAATCTTTGGAGGGTGCCGTCTGCTACATTTTGACTCATATAATATGCCTAGCGCATGTCCACATCCTCAAAACAGCATGTGCTGAAAATCACAATTTATTGGGGAGAAAGTAAGAGCTTACCGTCTTATTTCCCTATTAAAGGCACAGAACCACACTAGGGTCAGTAACATGCGTGTTTTGTTTTTTGGACTGAGGGAGGCAACTGGAGCAAATGTCAGTGAATTCCTAAATGCAAAAACTTACATCATTGAGAAGTTTGTCTGCAGTTGGATCAGTCTGGGACAGTTCTCGAAATGCTTCATCACCAACAAAACAAATTTCATGCCCATCCTACAAAAGAAAAATAAATTAGATCAGTTGTCCCAAAACCTGATCAGATTAGATGAGAAAGAACACACAGATCACATTTAACGCCATAATCTATGATAGTTTGTGATACTGGCACCATCCTGCCATCCTTATTTTGGGGTTCCATCCCCATGCAGCTACAGATAAAGTGCTAGGTTTGGGGTGAGCTTAAAGGAATAGTAACTTTAAATATGGTGTAGACATGATATTGTGAGGCAATTTGCTGGTCTTTAATTTTATATTACTTTTTCTTTTTAGAATGATTTAGCTTCAGTTTGGAATTTCTGGTAGCTAGGGTCCAATTTCCCCTAGAAACCAGGCAGTGGTCTGAATGAGAGCCTGGTGGATGAATAGGGGAGGCCATGTTATAAAAAAGTAACAACAAGAAAATTGTAACCACGCAGAATAAATGTTTTTAGCTGCACAGTTCCGTGGCCCCCATTTAAAAACTAGAAAAAGGCAAGAGAGGAAGAATGATAATTCAAAAACTATTAAAAAGAAAAAAACACAATTAAAGGTTGCGTAGAATAGGATATTCTATAACATGCTATAAGTTAACATGAAGGTGAACTACACCTTTAACAAATTACGTTGACAAATGATCTACTCTGCAAGCAGTGCATGCATCGTTTCACTTTTGCTGAATGATCAAGCTTTAATTTATTGCTCAAAAAGCCAAAATACAATTCTGTCATGCTTTCATTACTCAAGGCATGAGATTATATTTACATCAACACAGGATATTGCTTCTCATAGAAATATTGAAGCAACGAGCCCACTCTTTAGCCAGCTATAAATAACAGCTACTAACCTCTATGTAAATTCTTGAACTGGAGATAGTTCTGTATAATCTATCCCTGCTCCAACCAAACTGCATAATGTGACATAATGTTTCTCCCAAAATGTCAGATTTCAGCTGCATTTACGGTTATACGGATAATGCTTCCTAATCACCCTCCATACATACTATCTGTTGCTCAAGTATTCATTTTGGGGGTCTCTTGTTTATTAGAATATTATTGAAAAGTCCAGCAGAACTCTTGGTGCTATATAAATAAGGATAGCCCTCGTGGAGCCTATAGATGGAGAGTGGTTGACCATCTCATGGGAAACTAAAGTGTGAAACACACAGAATAGGATTTTGTAAGCATGCCCAAACTGAGCAAAAAAATATTTTGTATTTATACATTTCTTACAGGATCAGCCAAAATTACAACTTGAACGGTGGCCTTTCCAGGTGTGTCCAGGCTGACTAGAGGAGTTAAAATTTTTTGATTTTCTTTTTTCATCTCTGCTTCAATGCTTGGAAGCTAATAAAAAAAAAAAACAGGAATACAATGTTATTCAATTCAATGCAGTATTAATGTCAAACCACTAAATCTGGTAGTGTTCTGTAGCCTTTGATTTTCTCCTGAAAAACAGCAGCTATAAAAAAATGCAATGGTCTCTAATCACATCCAATACGTTGTTACCTTAAACTGATATTAGTAAGATACACCTAAAGATTACTGCAGTAAACAGGTCAGGCAGCAATTGTGCAGTTATTCACTATTACTTTCCACAAAAAAGTTGGTGCTACAAGAGAATGGACAGTTTGGTTCGACAGTAAACCAAACATTTTGTTGTTAAATAAAAAAAAAAAAAAGCAAAGGTGAATGCTTTGATGTGATTATATATTTTTCTTATTGATTTACATTTTTCCCCCAATGCAAAGCACCTCACACAAAATGTGAACCAATAAAAAACACTTTAAATGATCTTAATTTATGCATTTCAGTAATGTATCATTTTAACTTTACATTAACAATGTCATTTGACTGTTCTAAGAAGAACGGCCCTCTGGTAGGAAGGCTTTGCCTTAACTATACTGCATTTCTATTAATGGGGATCCTAAAAATTTATGTAAACTTACTTAGGGTGCTTCTCTGAGCACGTTTGCCCCACCTATCATTACGTACATAGATTAAACATCCTAAAACTCAACACCAGGTGGCTCATTTATAAGAATTGGGCACATTTGAACCTGGGCAGTAGCCATAGCAACCATGCTTTCATTGTTCAACCTGCAGATGGCTGAAAAAAGCCAGTCACAAATTGGTTGCTATGGGTTACTGCCCAAGTGCAAATTTGCCCCAAGTGTCTACTGAGCAGTTAAACTGCATAAAAAGTGTGCTCATCTTTTCTTGTTAAAAGGTTGTCTACTGAAAATTGTGATGCAAAAGATACTTAGATTTATCAAACTGTGGAATGCAATGGCACCAACATAAAAATATTGCATGCAAAACCTCCAAGAGGCAAAACCAGGTAGTCAAGAAGAATTCAGCATGTAATAAAATCACTAAATTCCAAAAAAATCACTTAAAGGAGAATGAAAGTCAGCAATCACTGGGGTGTGCCAAAAATCAGCAAACCTTGCCCCCCTCCCCCGTGATTGTATTCATTTACCTAATTTTAAGGACCAGTACTCCTGTTAGCAGAAAACTGATCCAGCCCAGAGTGCTTTTCAGCGAACACCACAGAGTGATCCTCTTCGTCACAATTCTGCAGCCGACGCATGTGCAATTGAAAAGGTAGATATTTTTTGCTAAAGTTCTGCATTTCACTCTACTGCGCAGACACAGGATATATATTTTTTTCCACCTTCATCTGGGGTCTCCCTTACTGTTAGGGAATCTTGCAACGTGTAATACACATACAGTGTGCAAGGAAAAGCAATTAGGGCATTTATGCAATGCACATGTTTTAGCAATAGCTATTTGCATTAATCGTGGTAGAACTGTTGACTGCTCAACAAAAACAGAATAAATGAGCAAACCAGATAGCACAATATTACCTCGTCTTTAGGGCAAGCAAAGGCAATTCTGCCATACGCTGTCCCATGGTCCACTGGTCCACCAATATCCTGTAGTTCCAACTTACACTAAAAAGAAATCATACATTTATTACACTGAAGAAAGCGTACAATATAAATCATAGCTTTAATACATTGAATGTCACAATTAGCTACTTCCTAGTATTTAAGCAGAAAAAAAAAAAATCTTTATGTGACAATGGCTTCCCAATTTAAAATGTAAAATAAAAGTTGCCTACATTTCCCAGCACTGTCCACTTATTAACCTGATCCCCACAGGTGATGGGGGTGCTGACTACACAAAGTAAGCCCTCTAATTGAACTCGTTTCTCATAATGCAAATTCATAGAGAGATGCCTGATCCTCACCGGATCATATTGAGGCAAATCATTTGCACCACCCTACCTTTATACCCACCTTTATTATGAAAAAGTTTAAAATATGGGAAGAATGGCCAGTAAATTAAAAAAAATGTGGGTGTGTGTGTTCTAAATCCTCTAAGGTCTTAGTTGATTGGTAACCCCAATTTGCAGCTTGAAACATGTCCAAAAGATTATCAGTAGAGTGATATATGCCTCAAAAAGATAAAATTATTGGTTTCCAATGCAGCTTGAGTATCAGACACTTGTTTCACCTTATAATTGCATTCACTTTGGTCAAAGTCAAGGACATGGCTGACTTTAGCAATATTTTATTGGCACAGCTCCCCTGCATACTTATGCTACTGCATAAGATGTTTTCCGTTTCAGTTCAAATTGAGCACTATAAACGTTTGTTAAGAGCAATGGATAATAGAGCGGAGCAGCAGCAGGGTTTGATCTCACTTACTCTGTGTCCTGACAATCGTTGAGCAATACATGCAAACTGCCTCTAATGAAAAGTGTGAAGCAAGCATATGACCCTTCTTGTATAATACCTGTATATGGACACTCAGTGATGTTAATTCATATTTCCAATAAAGATGACTTTTTAATTTAAGAACCCCTCTGTAAGTTTTTGAACCTCCATTGTATGAATGCAAACCAGCTGGATGAGGTTGATGGAATGCCCACTGAAAGGGTTAATGCACTCAATTTCTTGGACTCCAGTAAATCGAAGTAACGCTGTACAACTGCTTATACAAGCTACGGGAGCCTTGATCCTCATCCGATCTGTCTGTCCCTGTTTATTATGGTAAAGCAGTCTGTGGTCAAATTTAGTTTTCCATGCAAGAGAGTGATAACATCTACATTGTAACATGATCAGCGGAGCATGAAAAGTGCATTCCCATTGTAAGAAGTGTGCAACACATGCAAAGCTCCATGTTTTCAGGCAAGTGCATGAGTGTGCTGCATGCATCTGTATTGGGAAGCTATATGACAGAATTCCTGACATTCTGATATCACCTTGTTTGCCTCGGGAATCAAAACCCCATGCATGCCACCTGTAACCCAACATACCATTCAACTTACTAATGTAAAATAAAAGCAAGCTTTTCCTGAAGTCAGTTATAATGTCATTCACTCTAGACAAATTAAAATGTTCTAATGAAATCTGATTTCATGGTCCATGAAAGAGTATCTGACGCATTTCTTAATGAGCCATTAGAAATTACTGGGTGTGTACCAATAAAAGTTTTGAATGCTGACAAATACTTCCTTAGTTGAATGGAAGAAGCTATTATGGTACCTAAATGTCATCTGTACTTCATCATCACACCACTGTTTTCTTTTAGCAACTCACAGTTTTGCATGTTATGTAAACAATGGAGGATGTGAAAATGTGGCACACAAAAGGTTGGCTTGTGGATAAAGTGGGTTTCAGGTGGAGTTAGTAACGGGCTTGTGGATCCAGCGTATGTCCATAGTGGGACTTACTGATTAGGCCCTCTCTATATCCAAAAAAAGGAATAGGCCAAGAGGTGTGGATGGGTAATCCAAGTGATCTTTTGGTTTATATGATCAAACTTTAAGTAGGGGGGTCTGTCAGTTGAAGTAAAGATCAAATGTCCACATGCTGATGGTGAAATTTGTCGAGGCTGTGGTCAGGGTGTGGCCTAGGAAAAAAGTTCAGTCCAGCACCCAGCCACAGGGAGATTGCTGTGCTGGCCTAAACCTGCCCAACCTGCAGGGCCTACAACTAGTCTATAACCTCCACCATCAGGAGATCACTAAGCAACAATGGTGCACATAGCAAGGCTGCAAGTAGATAGATAGGACTGTGTGCTTCTGCAAAAAAAACGAGCAGTCCTCTTGGCTTCTGAAAGAACAATACTAATATGGCTCATTTGGTAGAAGCTATAGAAGAGCTGAGTGGTGGGAAAAAATTGTCGGCAAATGTGTCCGTCAAAAGGGGCCTGACGAGAACACTGCTGTGTTATCCAAAAAGAACATTGCTGCCCACCAACAGTTTTCTAAAGACCAACGTATATAAGTCAAATGTTCAATGGACAAAATAGAACAAACACACCATCTACCAAATGGTTATAGCAATTTATTGCAAGTTTTCTTGCCTGGTCTGTGCTTCTCTAGCCCAATCTATATATACAGCAAAGCTTTACACACTTTTGCCACACACATATTTATGTTACTTTGAATTTGCTCAATAAATAAATGAAATATAATGTGTTTGTCTGATTGTTTAATTGGGTTATCATTATCTAATTGCAGGACTTGTGTGAAAAAAATGTCACATTTATGCAGAAATATGGAATATTTAAAAGAGGTCACAACATTTAAAGCACCAATGTACATGAAAGAACAGTAAATCACAATGAATACATTACCTGGTTATCTGCATATCCCAGAAGAGCCTTCTTCTTGGTTTCATCCTTACTGTAAATTTTCATTCCCAAGAGATTAGACCAGTAGTGTAAAGATTTCTGCAGGTCAGACACAGCAAGTGCTACCTTTTGCACTGGGTCTGAAAAACATGAGTAGCAGAAATAAGAGAGACGGCTAAGCAATTTTAGGCTACACCACTGCAAAGTATAGAAAAAAAGGGCACACAGAGCTGGGCCAAAGACTTTTGATGTCTATCTTCCCCTACATTACCTTCTATCTGGAATAAGGAGCAAGGAGCTAGTTTAATGATGAACTGCTTATACTTCATGCTTCATACTACAATAACCATATATTCTGCTACTGAGCCCCCCACTTCCAAAAATAATTGCACCCTAAACAGGTGCGTCTGCTGCCTACCCCAAGAGTACAAGACGTCTGCTACTGGTAAAGTAAACAACCCCACACAGAAACAATATATAGGGGCACATTTACTAAGGGTCGAATTTCGAAGTTAAAAAATTTCAAAATTCGACCTTCGAATTTGATACTTCAATAGTCAAAGTATTTTTTCGATCGAAAACGGCCGTTTTCGATCAAAGTAAAAATTGTTCGGTCAATCGATTTTACAAAAGAATACTTAGACTACTCAAAACTTATAGGAGGTCCCCCATAGGCTGAACAGCAATTTGGCAGGTTTAAGGTGGCGAAGTGTTGAAGTCAAACTTTTTTAAAGAGACAGTACTTCGAAGTCGAAGTTTTTTCAATTCAAAACAAATTTTGGCCTATTGGATGGTCGAAGTACCCAAAAATTTCTTCGAAATTTGAAGTTTTTGAATTTGAAAATTAATTTCGACCCTTAGTAAATGGGCCCCATAATGTACATATTGTAAATGACACTTGCAATTCACTATACAGGTATGGGATCCATTATCTGGAACCCCGCTATCCAAAAGCTCAGAATTATAGAAAGGGCACCTCCCACAGACTTAATTTTAACCAAATAATCCACATTTTTAAAAATTATTTTCTTTTTCTCTGTAATAATAAAACAGTAGCTTGTACTTGATCCAAACTAAGATATAAGTTATCCAGAAAACCCCAGGTCCCAAGCATTCTGGATAACAGGTCATGTACCTGTATGGCCAAAAGTAACATTTTTAATCATTCATTCCAATGACATAAGAGAAATAGGGCTACACATTAACCAAAACACTAGGTAGCTTTCAAAGACAAGTTAACATTTCTATAAGTGCACAAGTCTGTAAAAAGCAGTAGGTAAAAGGAGTCTACCAGCCAAAAACTTTGCACAATGAAAGAATTCTAAGAAATTTACCAATATACATATATAAAATGTAATTTCATTGATTTGTTAATCCCTATCCATTCACTGGTCCTGACTCCTGTTAATGTAACTAGGGATGCACCGAATCCACTTTTTGGTATATGGCCGAATCCCCCAATCCTTTGTGAAAGATTCACCCGAATACCAAACGGAATCCTAATTTGCATATGCGCATTAGGGTCATGGAAAGGTGGGAAAAATGTTTTTTTTTATTTCCTTGTTTTGTGACAAAAAGTCACGTGATTTTCCTTCCCACAACTAATTTACATATGCAAATTAGGATTCAGTTTGGCTACGCACAAGGATTCGGCCAAATCCTGCTGAAAAAGGCTGAATCCTGGATTCGGTGCATCCCTAAATGTAACAGAAGTCATTTCTCCTCTGTGTTTCCTATAAGCTGACTTCTCCTACATTGATTCAGGAGTCAGAACAGAAGTGCAGAGAAAATAAACAGTTGGACAGCTTTTAAATAAAAGTTGCTTATTTGGAATTACAAGGTTAAAAGGTTGACAAAATACCAGATACCAGGCTTGAATTTTCTAACTTGCATAATGGCAACACATGGCAACATTTTTGCCTGTGCTGCGGGTAGAAGTCCACCTTGTTTCTTCCAGTCATACCAAGGTAAAGGTATTTTTATGGTGCTTTCTTGTCCACAGGGAAAGTGCCCATGTGCCATTGCCTTTAATATATACTTAAGTACACACAGGCCAATAATTTGCTGGATGGATATACAAAATGCTCTGGAGCTGTCTGAATTGGAAATTCACAACATATTTCCTTTAAATATATACAGTATGATGCATGTATATGTATGGCTTTTGCCAATTTTAGTATATATTTTAACATTATCCTACTTCTGTAATGGCTCAAGGGAATTTTTCAGTCGGCAAATAGATGAACATGGCCTATCAATAATCACCTTTCCTCCCCATGCACAATGTGCCTTGTATAAAAAAAAACCCCATAAAATTGGTAAGTCCATACAGTTTGAATTTTGTGCAAATATAAAGTAAAATGAATTATGAAGATAAGTGAATTATGAAGATAAGTTTTTTTTGAATCTCTTTACCTGTTTTTGGCTGATCTTTGTCTTCCAAATAAAATTTATACCCACCAGGGGCTACCACTTCAAATACTCCATCTTCCAAGTCAGAAAGCAGCCATTTCATCTGGCGTGCATGTTGCACAGCTTGGCTTGACTGAATTGTTATGCCCTGTCAAAAACACAACAGAGGCAAATCAAAATGCACCACCAGAACAACAACAGCCAGATATATGATCAAATTGTGTGGTGCCGCTATTCAAAAAAGGATCCCGTTCTCAGCCTCAAAACTATAGGCCAGTTAGTCTGACGTCAGTGGCAGGAAAGCTTTCGAAGGGTTAATAAAGGATAAGATACTGGACTTTATAGCAAATCATAATACTATGAGTTTGTACCAGCATGGTTTTATGCGTAATAGATCTTGCCAGACTAACTTAATTTCTTTTTATGAGAAGGTAAGTAGAGACCTCGATTCTGGGATGGCAGTGGATGTGATTTACTTAGACTTTGCTAAAGCATTTGATACAGTGCCACACAAAAGGTTACTGGTTAAATTAAGGAATGTTGGCCTGGAACATAGTATTTGTACCTGGATAGAGAACTGGCTAAAAGATAGACTACAAAGAGTGGTGGTAAATGGAACATTTTCTAATTGAACCAGTGTTGTTAGTGGAGTACCGCTGGGTTCAATACTAGGTCCTTTGCTTTTCAACTTGTTTATTAATGACCTGGAGGTGGGCATTGAAAGTACTGTTTCTATTTTTGCAGATGATACTAAATTGTGCAGAACTATAGGTTCCATGCAGGATGCTGCCACTTTGCAGAGTGATTTGTCTAAACTGGAAAACTGGGCAGCAAACTGGAAAATGAGGTTCAATGTTGATAAATGCAAGGTTATGCACTTTGGCAAAAATAATATTAATGCAAGTTATACACTAAATGGCAATGTGTTGGGAGTTTCCTTAAATGAGAAGGATCTAGGGGTCTTTGTAGATAACACGTTGTCTAATTCTGGGCAGTGTCATTCTGTGGCTACTAAAGCAAATAAAGTTCTGTCTTGCATAAAAAAGGGCATTAACTCAAGGGATGAAAACATAATTATGCCTCTTTATAGGTCCCTGGTGAGGCCTCATCTGGAGTATACAGTGCAGTTTTGGACTCTAGTCCTTAAGAGGGATATAAATGAGTTGGAGAGAGTGCAGAGACGTGCAACTAAATTGGTTAGAGGGATGGAAGACTTCAATTATGAGGGTAGACTGTCAAGGTTGGGGTTGTTTTCTCTGGAAAAAAGGTGCTTGTGAGGGGACATGATTACACATCAGACTAGAGGAAAATAACTTTTTATTTGAAGCAACGTAGGTGGTTCTTCACAGTCAGGACAGTGAGGTTGTGGAATGCACTGCCGGGTGATGTTGTGATGGCTGATTCAGTTAATGCCTTTAAGAATGGCTCGGATTATTTTTTGGACAGACATAATATCAAAGGCTATTGTGATACTAAATTCTATAGTTAGTATAGATATGGGTATATATAATTTATCTGAGAGTAGGGAGGGGTGTATGTATGGATGCTGGGTTTTCATTTGGAGGAGTTGAACTTGATGGACTTTGTCTTTTTTCAACCAGATTTAACTATGTAATTTAAAGTCACAGTTTCTCTCACAAAGGGATTAAAGTGGTCTCCTAGAGAAACAGGAACGATGTTTAGCCCATCCCATATGGAGAGTACTATTCAAGTTTGCATATTCAGTGGCATCTAAACCTGGGGTATATGGCTCAGAAGAATCTCAGGTAACAGATATATGAGGATAGCTAGCTGCATCAGCTACAAAATTCAAATATATGGCAGTAGTTAACAAACTTGGGGAAAAGAGCAGTGGCTGAGGGGTTCCATCCTGCAAACCAGGGTAAAGCTCTGCCTATTGGTTCTCATCAGTAAAAGGGGCTTATCATGTAATAAAAAAGAAGCCGTACAATGTGGATTGTAAAGTGTGCTCATCAGTAAGGCTGCAATTTCTGGCCACTGGCTGTGCCTTTGCATATTGCTAAAAGTGATTTGCGACAACAGCAACTACATAAAACAGAACTCTTTCCACAAACCCCTATTTTAGGCATATTTTGTAGTGTCTAAGTAGCACTACTCATCATATTTACATTTTTAGCTTTCCTTTCAATGTGAAATGCTCAATTGTGAAACAAAGCGTGGTCTGTCATCCAGACATAAAAAGCTGTATAATTAAAGTCCAAATTACACATGAAATCCTAATTCTTTTTTTTTTTTTTTTTTTATTAAAGTGTTCATAGCGGTTGTAAACTCATTTAAAAATCTCAGCTGTCAATCAAATATTGCCTGCCACTGCTCTATGCCTTTGGCATAGAGGTGGGGCAGGCAGTTACTTTCACTTTCAAATCAGCACTTCCTAGATGTCACTGCTCTCCCCACATTCCCCCCCCCCTTTTTACCATTTAATTGTGTAGCCAGGACATGGGGATAGACATCAGGTCCCCCATTCTGGTGCACAAACAATATTTTGAGATGATGTAAGACTTGCTTTAATAACAGGGTCCAGAAAATGGCTACTGCCTGCTTGCTATAATTATCAATTTCCAGACCGAAGGAAACATAACATTTATTTAGTGTAATTGAAGTTTATTTTGCTTGACTAATGTGATAAAATAGGGTTTGGAATAATTTTTTGGGGTGGCAATGAAACACAGTGCAATACTAATCATTCTGCCACCTACACAATCTCCAGCTCATTAGGTGTCCAGAAAAGTCCTTAAAGTTACACTTACGTTCATGGTAACTTCCCTGGCCTTGCCAGTTCAACTGCAGGGAAGGCAAATATTATTCAGATATACTGTTCTACTGCCACCTACTGTTCCAGCTTTGAACAATTCCTGCCATAATGTATATCCTCATTTGAGCCATAATGACATGCCCAGTTCTCACTTACTTAACATATACTCTTTCTTCATTACCCTTAAAATATATAGTCAACATACACATTACATTTCTACAATATTAACCAGATTTGTACACTGAAACAGTTCATCCGGATTAATTACTAGCAGTTTAAACCACAATGATTCCCAGCAGTTTAGTTTTATTTCCTATACAACAACACTATTCTTAGGGGCCGATTCACTAAGGGTCGAATATCGAGGGTTAATTTTTGACTAGGAATTAAAATCCTTCGACTTCGAATATCAAAGTCGAAGGATTTAGCCCAGATAGTTCGATCGAAGGATAATTCCTTCGATCGAACGATAAAATCCTTCGAATCGAAGGAATATCCTTCGATCAAAAAAAGTTAGGCAAGCCTATGGGGACCTTCCCCATAGGCTAACATTGACTTCAGTAGCTTTTAGATGGCGAACTAGGGGGTCGGAGTTTTTTTTAAAGAGACAATACTTAGACTATCGAATGGTCGAATAGTCAAACGATTTTTACTACGAATCCTTCTATTCGAAGTCGTAGTCGAAGATCGAAGTAGCCCATTCGATGGTCGAAGTAGCCCAAAAAAACCTTCAAAATTTTAAGTTTTTTACCTCCGAATCCTTCACTCGAAGTTAGTGAATAGGCCCCGTGGTGTCATGAAAATATTCCTAAAGGTCAGCAATGTGCTGATAGCAACCCTTAAAGGAGCAGGAAAGGCTAAAATTAAGTAAGCTTTATCAGAAAGGTCTATTTAAATAAACCAGTAAACCCTCAAAGTAATGCTGCTCTGAGTCCTCTGTCAAAAGAAACACAGCATTTCTTTTCATGTACACATGGGTTTCTGTATCAGACTTCCTGTTTTCAGTATAAACCTCCAGGGCACTGGCTTGAGCATGCTCAGTTTGCTCCTCTCCCCTCCCTTTTCCCCCTCCCTGCTGTAATCTAAGCCCAGAGCTAGGAGTAAGCAGGGAGAGATTCAGGCAGGAAGTTACATCACACCAAGCTAATATGGCAGCTGCTATCTTAAACAAACAGAGAGAGCTTCTAGAGCCGTTTACTCAGGTATAGTAAATAATTCTGCAGAATAAATATAATGTTATAGCTTGCACTATTGTGGCTAATCTATTGGCAATAAACTGCTTTGGTAGCTTTCCTTCTCCTTTGATCCCTGATGCTTACCACATGCTGGGTAAAAGAATTCTGACAAAGTAAATGATATTACCCAGTGGTACCACTAGTAAAATACTGATTAATGATAAGCAGCGAGGCATCACTGAATTAAAAAAAAATCCTGAAATGCAATTGGAAATGTCTGCAGTCTTCAGTTATGAAGTATGAACATAAATTTTGAATATTATGTCTAAGATGAAAATTATATGCATGTAACATTATCCTTTTCAGATTTAACTTGAATACATTTGTGACGGGTACCCGAAAATCATTGCCTTGGCGATATTCTCCAACTCCGTAGTTGTAGGTTAGTTCAACCACAAAATGGCTGTCCTCAGATCCATAGCCTATCATGGTTTTACTCCATTTTCCATCATAAGGACTGCAAAATATTAACCATTACACAAATTAAAAATCAAAATTAAACTGACTGGAAATAGACATAGGGGTATATTTATCAAGAGTGAAGTAAGACCGTGAAATACCGCCACTCTCCATTCATTTCTATGGGATTTTGAAAGGCGTATTTATCAAAGGGTGAACTTTCACCCATCAATAAATACTCTTTTAAAAATCCCATAGAAATGAATGGAGAGTGGCGGAATTTCACTCTAGAGGACTGTTGCGATCTCTAACTTCACTCTTTGATAAATATACCCCATAGTCTTAAACCATGTTAAATACATAAGGAAACATCTATTTTTCATTTAGGGAACTTATAAATATACAGTGATACTATAAGAAATAGGAATTGATGGCTATTGTTTCTATAGGAGGATGTTTTACCATAGAGTGATGTAATCACACTACAGTTTAAAAAGTTGTAGAGGGGAGAACGTTCTATTACAGAAAACATACGGTCCAGAACCTGTTCCATAAAAGTAAATGGGTGGTTCAGCATTTACAGGACAAGTAAAGCCCTCAGTGACATGTAGGTTTATTTGGTGTGTTTTCTGTCAAAAGATATGAACTTCATATCATTAGATAGAAGAATTGTGCATTTACATTTTAGAGTCTACAATTTTTTATTTTACACTTTTTTTGAACATACCCATTACAAGTAGCTTTGCAGCCTTCTTCAAATTCTTCATGCCTTAGCACCTGGAAAAGAGAAAGTTTTTCATTCATTTCTTTAAGTAACATTTCCATGCCATGGGGTTTTAAAGAAGGATAAATCAGCAGTAGAGACCAATATCAAACAGGAGTAAAAATGTATTTAGGTGTTAGTCTTGGAAACTAACTAACACAATCTACGGCTCTGTCGAAAAAATTGTAGTGTGCCAGCAATGTATATTCAATGTTTCTGTTTTCCGTTCAAGCAAATTATAACAAACACATAGCTGGACAACACAAAGCTCCTCCATAACGGCCTGTTAAAGGGGTTGTTCACCTTTAAATTAACTTTTAGTATGATGTAGAGAGTGATATTGTGAAACAATTTGCAATTGGTTTAAATTTTTTATTATTTGTGGATTTTGAGTTATCTTTTTATTCAGCAGCTCTCCAGTCTGCATTTACAGCTATCTGGTTGCTAGCATCCAAGTAATCCTAGCAACCACGCATTGATTTAAATGAGAGACTGGAATATGAATATGGGAGGGCCTGAAAAAAAAGACGAGCAATAAAAAGTAGCAATAACATTAAATTTGTAGCCTTGCAGAGCATTTGTTTTTGGATGGGGTCAGTTTGACCCATTTGAAAGCTGGCAAGAGTCAGAAGAAGGCAAATAATTTAAAAACTATAAGAAGTAAATGATTACAACCACATGAAAATTTAATTAGAATTAGCCATTGTATAACATACTAAAAGTTAACTTAAAGATGAACCACCCCTTTAAAGCATATATTGGGGCTAGAAATTGGGAAATGGCTTCGCCTGCATTCATGACTTTTGAGTGTAAAGCATGATGCAATGAATTTCAATATTTAATGAATTCTCCATATTATATAAACAGGAAAATACCAGTGCTTGAAGCTCACTCTTTAATGATGGATGTCAATTGTTGTATTTATGATAAAGGAGAAAGAAAGATGAAACCACTGGGGGTGCCAAAAATTAAGTTATTTCACTTTACTGTGCATGTGTTGGCCCCGGAAACTGAAGAAAAAAAGAACAGGATCGCTGTTTGGTGCTCACTGAGAAGAACCCTAGGCTGGAACAGTTATGCTAAGAGCACCGGCCTGGGGTATCCGGTAAGTTAATACAGTCATTGAAGGGTGAATAACTTTTGGCACCCCACAATAATTTCAACTTTCCTACTCCTTTAAATATTCAATAATAAAGTTCAACCATAATCCCTCATCTCTATTTTGTGGTCTGCAGAGGGGTTTATCCGTGCACTATTAGCATGACTAACTACATTCTACTCCTCCAACAACTTTCAACCAGAAAATAAAACTACTTTGCACCCTTCCCCCTCCATAGGTCGACCATAATAACAGCCCAGTCTCCCGCTTTCTGTAATCTGGACCAAAATTAACACTGGTCGTTAAAATGCCAAATATAATTGAAAGAAGCAAAGTTTGACGTGGGGGCAAGATACACGGATGCATTTTAATGTTAAGCCTCCCCAAACCCAAACTATCTCTGAAGTTATCCTGCAAGGTGTTCTGAGGTTTTATCACACGAAATCAACACTATATTTATCCTGCATTTATCATGCCACGTGTTCTATGATGCATTATTAATATGTATGTCTTGGTATGTAGTAGAAATAATATCATACATGAAATTGATACTATATTTATCCAGCCATGTGTTCTGGAGGTATTATACATGAAATAAGCACAGCATGTATCCTGCCACGTATTCTATCATTTTATTATTGTATTATAAATTAAATAAATGCTTTATTTATCAAAACAATAGAACTATTCTGTACAAATCCTTTTCTTGGAGCTCATATTGACACAAGGAGTATATCACCCATTTAAGCAGCCTGATACCCTTTCTCCCTCTCACAATCTCACTTCTCCTATTAAATCTCCTATTAAAGGTGTCATGTACAGTAGTAGCTTTAAGATCCAATTACAGTAGTGTTTGTAAATAGTGACATTTCTATTATATGCTTTCTTACTTTCATTCCCAGCAACTCCCTGTAAAACTTAGCAGTCTGGCCTCTGTCCCCAACTTTCAGGACATAGTGTAGTGCTCTCCTGCTGCCCATCTTTCTTCTCGAGGCAACTCTTTGCAGGAAGAAGACAGCTTGCAGCTAAAATGCGCCTTCTGATGACGTCAAAGCTCGTGTGGGAGGGTGAGATAATGGAAGCTGTAATAAAATGACTTTGGTAGAGACTGCAGACAGAGTTTTAAGCGCTATTTCAATTACACTGTTTCATATTCAGTATATTTTACTACACTTATGTCTTGTTTATTAAAAAAAAAAAAAAAACCAACAGTAAACTTCCGCCACACTAAACATGGAGACTGCGCTGTGCTAGTGACGTCGTCGAACCTCGCCAGGCGACTGACATGATGGCGGCTCTCTGCGGAGGCATGCTGCGGGGTTGTATTTTGAAGCCGCTGGGATTGTCAGGGAGTCTGCAGCTAAAGCGGAATGTGAGAGCCCTACGGCGGACTCCCGTGCGGGTAATACAAGCGGATGAGGAGGGTCGAGAGCGTAAGCAGGTGGAAGCGAGTCGGCAAAGGCAGCCTAGGCAGAATGAGTCCCAGGCATGTAAAGCTGTGGGGGTCAGCCCGGCTACCGTAGACATTGAAGCCCCAGCGCATGAGTTCAGATACGAGAGAGCGTTACCCGGCGATAAGAGATTGAGGTAACTTGATTGTGGAAGGCTAAACAGAGCTTTATCCCGACGAGGACAAACTACAACTCTCTGAACTGATCTACTAACATAGGCTCTAGATAACAATGGCTGACATTGAACCTAGGAGCAAAGCTAGGGCAGTGGTCCACAAGGAGATTAATCGCCTGCTACAAATCTCCTTTTCTGCCTGCAACAGTTTCCAGTTTCCTCCTGAGGCAACTTCTGGCGACTTCGGAAAATGAAGTGCTCTGAGTGCTTCCTCACCAGCGATTTGCATTCTAGCCGGCGGAAAGGCAGTTTGGGGAGACTAGTCGCCCCGAAGAAGAGGAGATTTGTCGCCGGGCAACTAATCTCCCCGAATCTGACTGTGTGTCTCTGCCCTTAGGGTAAGGGCACACGCTGCTATTTCAGGAGATTAGTCGCCCAGCGACAAGACACTTCTTTTTCGGACAACTAATCTCTCCAAACTGCTTTCCTGCCGGCTAGAATCGAAATCGCTGGCGGGATGGTACTTGGAGCGCTTTGTTTTCCAAAGTTGCTCTGAGTGAGTGATCTGAGTGCCACCCCGCCAGCAATTTACATTCTAGCCGGCGGGAAGTCAGTTGACCGAAGAAGAAGCGTGTGTCCTGGCCTTTAGGGTGGTGGCACAAGGTCAGATTTGGGGAGATTAGTCGCCCAGCGACAAATCTCTTCTTCGGGTGACTGATCTCCCTGAAATGCCTTCCTGCTGGCTTGAATTTGAATTGACGGCGGGATGGCATTTGGATCGCATCCTTTTTTCGAAGTTGTCTCACGAGGAAAATTCGGGCGGCTTTGGAAAACCGAAGCGATCCGAGTGCCATCTTGTAGGCGATTCACATTCTAGCCGACGGGAAGGCATTTCAGGGAGATTAATCGCCCGAAGAAGACATTTGTCACTAGGCGACTAATCTCCCCGGAATCGCCACGCCCTTAGGGTGGTGGCAGACGAGGAGATTAGTCGCCCATCGACAAATCTACTCCGGGCGACTAATCTCCTGAAATGCCTTCCCGCTGGCAAGAATACCAATTGCCGGCAGGATGGCATAGGAATCGCTTAGGATTTCCGAAGTTGCCTCATGAGGAAACTTCAGACAACTTCGGAAATCCGAAGCAATTTGTGTGCAATCCAGGGGCATTTTGAGGAGATTAGTCGCCCACAGTAGGGAGGATTTGTCGCTGGGCGATTAATCTTCCCGTCTGCCACCACCCTCAAGAGGAAACTTCAAACGATTTTGGGAGACTGAAGTGATACATAAGTTTTACCACCAGCGATTCACATTATTGCCTACGGGCAAAAAGCTTTTACTGGTGAGTACAGGAGATAAGTCGCCAACAGAAGCAGAAATTTATCACTGGCGATTAATCTCTTGGTGTGTCACTGCCCTTAACTTTTAGTATAATGTAGAGAGTGATATTCTGAGAGAATTTGCAAAATATGACCTCAATTCCATTATTGTGGGTTCAGGTTTATTGAGGAATGATGGTGCAATTTTAAATTACTTTGGCTGATGTTCAATTGTATATATAAGGTATCCAAAGATGAAAGCTAAAATCATAAATATTAACCCAAGTTACAGGGTTTAAATGTCTCCAGGGGTAGGCAATAACTTTAAAGGACAGTATTTTATTTTAGCTTTGTGACCTGCTACAATCATGGACATGCATATATACGTATGCAGCACTGTGCAGAAAAACAATACAGTCATTGCAACAAAAAATACAGCTGGTAGCAATCCTCTTCATGTGTCCTGGACATTACACAAGTGATAAGAGGAAGGAGGTCTCTGACACATACAGCTTGCAATCTAAGTCAACCATTTGCAAATATTAAACCAAATGGCAATGTTTTAGAAGCAGAATTTATACATGTTTATGACTTTGTTCTTATTTCATAGCAAAGTTGTTACTATTGCCAAATCCAAGAAATTTCGTGACCGCCACGGGCAGGTATTGCTAGAAGGGCAGAGACTGCTTACGGATGCACTGGATTCAGGCGCTGTTCTACAGACACTGTTCTTTAGCAGAGTGGACTATTTGAAGGAGTTTCCACCTGATAAACTAAGGAAAACAAACCTCATCAAAGTCAACTTTGAGAATATTAAGATCTGGTCAGATCTGGTTACTCCACAGGGACTTATGGGTAATTAAATCATTTGTATCTTCGATTGTATCTTCACCAGCATTTGAGAAAAAAATATTATAGAGGAACTTGCAGTTAAGGTAAAAGCAAAGTTCACTCTGGAGAGCCAAATTAGATTCAGTGTACTTTATTCCAACACAACATGTTTCGGACAGACATGTCCTTCATCAGGTGCTAACTTGCAGTTAAGCAAAGTTATCTATGGCCACCATAAGTGAAGATTTGAAAGTCTGACATTATTGCAATTACGATTAAAGTTTGTGGCTAGCTATCCTTTAATTTGGGGTTACTTCAGTGATATTACCTTTGCACCCTAAACTCCAGGTCCCTCTTACTGGATGAGCAGATACCGGGTTGATTAGATCATTTGACCATCAGGCCAGTGCTGGCTGTCAGGAGAGGGCCACATTAAAGGAACTATCATCAAAACATGAAAGTGTTTTAAAGTAATACAAATATAATGCAGCATTGCCCTGCACTGGTAAAACTGCTGTGTCTGCCTCAGAAACACTACTATTGTTTATATAAATCAGCTGCTGTGTAGCAATGGGGGCAGCCATTCAAAGGAGAAATTGTTCAGGTTACACAGCAGATAAGCTCTGTAGAACATAATGGTGTTATCTGTTATCCACTATTTAGCCTGTGCCACATAGCCTTTTTTTCAATTTCCACCATTGCTACACAGCAGCTTGTTTATATGAACTATAGTAGTGTTTCTGAAACAAACACATCAGTTTTACCAGTGCAGGGCAACTGTACATGATATTTCCATTACTTTAAAACACTTTCATTTTTTGGTGTTATTATTCCTATAACAAGCCAATGCAGTCCTTGCTCCAACAGGATTTTTAAAAACTGCCCACTAGATATATGGCCAGATATGTCAGTGCCCATACACATGTAGATAAGCTGGCAACTGGGTCTAGAGTGGACAAATCACCAAATATCATCTGCCCATGTTTGGCCATGTTTTTCCATCTGCATTTTATAAAATGTATCTGCTTTATTCACTACTAGAGCCCCTTCTTTTACTCTAATATCCTTCAAAGTATAACTTCCTAGTAACATGCTCTAGTTAGCATTCTTCTGCACTTGGCTACTATTGAATCCAAAACAGTCAATAAAAAGTAACCTTATACCCCTTCCTTTTGCATTAGTTCATAGAATAGGAGTTGTGCTAAACATACGCCTATTATTATTAGCAAATATCTACAGTTTCCTTTATATATTGCTCTAAATAGGGCAACATCTGAAACCAAATCTTCTTCCTGGAAAGTCAAACAGATCAGTTGTCCACTGAGACTCCTCTACAATATATAAATATCCCACTGTGTTAAGATCAATATACTTCTTTTTGCAGGAATTTTTGCAAAGCCAGATCATGTAAAGATGACTTATCCAGATACCCAGACAAAGCACACTTTACCTCTGTCTCTTATATGTGACAACATCCGTGATCCTGGTAACTTGGGTACTATTCTGAGATGTGCTGCAGGGGCTGGCTGCAGTAAAGTGTTACTCACAAAAGGTATCTTCCATACTTTTAGCAGGCTGTTATAGGGGCGGGTATTTTTAAAGGAAAAGGAACACCCTTTGAAAAGTGCATGCCCCTATAGTTTCTTGGAGATGAAAGATTAACATCTGAAGTATTTTCTAATTCTTACTTGTTAATGGTTTTAATTTTCACTTATGTTTTTTTCTCTTTTCAGTATTGAACTTAAAAACATTCTGTCACTGACCCCAGCAAATATAAAACATTGTAAGCACTTTATATTGCTTAAAGGGGAACTCTGGCTTCCAAACCAAAATTTGACAAAGAGGCCTATATAACACAGAAACCTCTTATATACCCATCACAGTTACCTGTTTCTTCAAAAAAAAATGTCATTTTCTATGCTGAAATCCGGCTGTTTAACAGTTCTTCTCTTTCTGCATCATTTGAAATCCTGGCAGGGAAGGAGGGACTAAACACTGATGTTACATGTTATTGTAACAACGTCTCCACAGCTTACATGCAGGAACTACATAACCCACAATGCATTGCTCTATGATGTTACTTCCCTTATTGAAATCATGTGTTCAGGGAATTGTGGGGTTTGGAGGATGCAGGCTGAGGACAGATGGCTGCTGATACAAAGTAACCGTAGTCAGACAGCTCAGCAAAGTAGTCAGACTGATCAGCAGGAGAGCAGGGGGCTAGGCTTAGGGAACTGTCAGAAACCATTAAAAATCATGAAAAGTCTGCATATTTTTTAAATGATGTATATTGCAAAGTTGTTGAAATTATGTTTACTTTTCAAAAAGCTTAAGTTATGTTTTTGTGGAGTTCCCCTTTAATACATATCTCCCAAGTGCTTTATTCAAACAGCATCCTGGTTGCAACTGCTTGTATAATTGATAATTGATAATTTCTCATACAAAACAGGACATTTGTTTACATTTAAAGGAACAGTAACACCAAAAAATAAAGTAGTGAATTAAAGTAATGACAAAATTAAAGTAATGAAAATGTACTGTCATGCTGCACTGGTAAAAGCTGTGTGTTTGCTTCAGAAAGACTACTATAGTTTATATATCAAGCTGCTTTGTAGCTATGGGGGGCAGCCATTAAATCTGGGAAAAAAGGAGAAAGGGCACAGGATAAACTGTGGTTAAGAAATCAGCTCTGTAGTATACAATGGGATTCTTCAGAAATTATCTGTTATCTACTGTGTATCCTGTGCTTGAATGGCTGCCTTATTTATATAAATGATAGTAGTGAAGCAAACACATTAGTTTTACCAGTGCAGGGCAACACTGGTAAAACCAATGTTGACATTGTAGTGTCAATCCTTTAAAATACTTTCATTTTCTGGTGTTAATGTTCCTAAAGGGAAAACGTACCCCATTTTTGAAATAAGCCCATTCAGATGGGCTCATTCAAATAGAGCCTATAAAGTATCTAATCTGCCAGAAATAATTGTATATATCTTAGAGACACACCTGATTCCACTGTTTAAAAAAAAAAAAAATCTTAGGTAAGCAAATGCTCATTTCCCTCACCTTGTTCCATGTTAAAGTGAACTCTACAAATTACATTTTCTTTCGGTTTTTCAAAGTACAGCTGCATCCTACCATGTCTCTGATCCAAAGCTTACAATCATTCTGCCTGCTTCAGACCCATTTTTTCTTCCCTTCTTGGTAAAACTGTGTCTCCAACACTTTGCCACCTCCTCTTGCCTTATTTGCTGCACTGGGACTAAAGGGGGCGGCCAGGATGTTAGTGACTGATAAATGATCCAATCAGCAGATAGAATAGGTGTGTTGAAAAGAAGGGAGTGAAGCAAGGCCATGGCAAACAGGGAGATTTGTCACCCATGTTTAAATCTGCAATACCAAGTGCTTAAATGCTTTCCCACTGGCAATAAAGTAAATTGCCGATGGGAAAACATACAGTTAGGTCCATAAATATTTGGACAGAGACAACTTTTTTTTGTAATATTGGTTCTGTACCACAATGAATTATAAATCAAACAACTCAGATGCAGTTGAACTGCAGACTTTCAGCTTTAATTCAGTGGGTTGAACAAAAAGATTGCATAAAAATGTGAGGAATTAAAGCCTTTTTTTTAACACAATCACTTCATTTCGGGGGCTCAAAAGTAATTGGACAAATGAAAAAACTGAAAATAAAATGTTAATTTCTAATACTTGGTTAAAAACCCTTTGCTGGCAATGACAGCCTGAAGTCTTGAACTCATGGACATCACCAGATTCTGGGTTTCCTCCTTTTTAATGCTCTGCCAGGCCTTTACTGCAGCGGCTTTCAGTTGCTGTTTGTTTGTGGGTCTTTCTATCCGAAGTATAGTCTCCAAAAATTTAAATGCATGCTCAATTGGGTTCAGATCAGGTGATTGACTTTCAAGAATATTCCACTTCTTTGCTTTAATAAACTCCTGGTCATTGTCCATCTGTATTATGAAACGCCTCCCAATCAATTTGACTGCATTTAGCTGGATTTGAGCAGACAGTGTCTCTGAACACCTCAGAATTAATTCAGCTGCTTCTGTCCTGTGTCACATCATGGATAAACACTAGTGTCCCAGTGCCACTAGCAGCCATGCACGTCCAAGCCATCACACTGCCTCCGCCATGTTTTATAGATGATGTGGTATGCTTTGGATCATGAGCTGTTCCATGCCTTCTCCATACTTTTCTCTTGCCATCGTTCTGGCAGAAGTTGATCTTGGTTCATCTGTCCAAAGAATGTTTTTGCAGAACTGTACTGGCTTTTATAGATGATTTTTTTTTTTTTTTTTAAGCAAAGTCCAATCTAGACTTTCTATTCTTGATGCTTATGAGTGGCTTGCACCTTGCATGGCACCCTCTGTATTTACTTTATTGCAGTCTTCTCTTTATGGTAGACTTGTATATTGATACACCTACCTCCTGGAGACTGTTGTTTACTTGTTTGGCTGTTGTGAAGGGGTTTCTCTTCACCATGAAAATGATTCTGCGATCATCCACCACTGTTGTCTTCCGTGGACGTCCAAGTCTTTTTGCGTTGCTGAGTTCACCAGTGCTTGCTTTCTTTCTCCGGATGTACCAAACTGTAGATTTTGCCACTCCTAATATTCAGAATTTCTCAGATGGGTTTTTTTTTGTTTTTGCAGCTTAAGGATGACTTGTTTCACCTGCTCCTTTGACCACATGTTGTCTGTTCACAGCAAAATCTTCCACATACAAGCACCCCCCCCCCTCAAATCAACTCCAGGGCTTTTATCTGCTTCATTGATAACATAACGATGGAATTGGCCACACCTGCCCATGAAATAGCCTTTGAGTCAATTGTCCAATTACTTTTGAGCCCCTGAAATGAAGTGATTGTGTTAAAAAATAGCTTTAGTTCCTCACATTTTTATGCAATATTTTTGTTCAACCCACTCAATTAAAGCTGAAAGTCTGCAGTTCAACTGAGTCTGAGTTGTTTTGTTTCAAATTCATTGTGGTAATGTACAGAACCAAAATTAGAAAAATAAAGTTGTCTCTGTCCAAATATTTATGGACCTAACTGTATGCGGCACTTGTTATCCAAAGTTGCTCTAAGTTTCCACTTATGATATTTGTACTTTAACTGTTAAAATATTCATATAAATTACTTTGTGTGAATTAAAAGTATTCACTGGTAGGACGTTATAGGAGTAATATACTAATACAGCCAGTAATTGTATTTGCTAAGAGTACAGTTACCTTGTACTGTATACCCTATTAGTTTACATTTGTCTGATTTCAGGTTGTGTTGATGCATGGGAGCCAAAGGTACTGAGAGCTGGAATGGGAGCTCACTTCCGACTGCCAATAATCACCAGCCTGGACTGGGATATTGTGCCCAATTACCTGCCTGCAGGTACAAAAGTCTTCCTGGCTGATAACTTCAGACCTGATAACCAGAATAAACCTGCTGAAGTTTCTGAGAAAGCAAGTGACTATGGTTGGGTTGCAACCGATCCAAAGAGAATATTTATCACTGAGGATGGATACGAAAGCTCTAGTGATGAAGAGGACAATACTGACAAACTTTATATCCCTGGTCTAGAGGTGCAGAGTTATTTTGAACGCTGGGCTCAGGGTCCTTGTGCAGTTGTGATTGGAGGAGAGACTCATGGTTTGAGCATAGAATCCTTGTTGCTGGCTGAAAAATCAAATGGCAAAAGACTCAACATTCCAGTTGTTCCTGGTATAGACAGCCTAAACTCTGCTATGGCTGCCAGTATCCTACTGTTTGAAGGGAAAAGGCAGATTGAGAATACAATGAAGAGGAAATCCTGCGTAACTGAGTGACATAATAAATATGCAGGGGTTTTACACTGCTTCACTTGCTCTGCGTGCTGGGGGACGGTACCTCTGGGAAATATTTATGAATATCTATGGTGTTCTAGTGTACAGTCTCAATTTCCCCAAAATTTCTTTTATATAAACCTTAACTGATCTAGTATAATCGTATTTATCTAAAACCAACTTAAAGTACGTATATTCTACACTGTCAGATAATTTAAAGTCAGAGCTCCTTTCCCCAAAGAAATTGTATTGATTTACTGAGGAAGCTTCAGGACCACCTACCTATGACTATGAAGTTAAGGGAAGGTCATTGATTTGCCGGTTATTTAACTTAAATGTTAGTGCTAAAAGGTCAGGGTGCTTTTCTAAGCACTTTTGCAATTTACATTATTTTTTTCAGGTTAGACCTATTAAAGTTTTTATTAACTGCCAGTATGATCCATTTTGTAACAGTGCCACCTGCTGTTGTACAGTCAAAGAGATGAAGGAAAACAGAGAAGTGTTTTGATGTTGCTTTACTCAGGATGCCCTTTCCCATCATCTATGCACAGAGAAAGGAAATCCTCACAGAGTGCTATAACATAAAAATTGACTTATATTATATTGTGATAAAATCATACAGCACAGGTCAGGAGCAAAGGCCCCATGCTTAGCACGTTTAATGGTGTGACACCACTGCATTAATAGCAACACATATAGGGCTTTTGCTCCTGTATGATTTTATTGCAATATAATGAGTTAATGTTTATATTTTGGAACTCCAGTTATGCGGGAGTATGTCCTTTCTTTATGTCACGATATTGTCTGCGGGGGAATAACTACATATATAGCATAGAGATACACCATTTGACCAGTGAGTGCATCAGATCATCTAGGCAAGATGTGATACCTCTAAAGCTAGCCATCTAATCAAATGTGGTATATTTGGATTTTTATCTGATCTGGGATCAATCAGTTCTTTATCTTTCATGATGTCAACAATTGGATCACAATAGGGGCCTATACAGACCTGTCAGGATATGACTGCATCCAAGGCCCAATATAGTCTTCATCTGTCAAAATATTCGAGACCTTATTCGAGATCAATTTCTGTGAGATTCTCAAGGGAGAGTACTGTTACGCTTTCTGCTCATGCTCTACAATGCAATTTTGCAGTTGAACCAATTTACAGACATCATGGTGAAGGTGTATGCTGTTTTGCCCACACCTACTATGGCAGCAAATATCACTTTAGCTACGTGCCCTACAAAAGCATTAGCAGTAGAACAATATTCATCATTGTAGTTCCCATTAATAATGGAATTGAGGTAATATCCTATAAGCAGTTAAAATGTTGGTCAGCTGGATCCATCCATGCTTATTGCATAAAACCTTAGTCTGGAAGCACCTGATTTGTTACCTTGTTTTAAAAGGAAGTGAAAAGGAAACAAACATACAAGTTCTTTCAAAGATGCGACAAGACAAACGTTCTATGAAAATTCTTAATGGTGTCTTGACTTTAATGAGTTTCGCAAATATTTTACATCCATTGTCCTTCACAAATAGATATAAGATTTTACAATGAACAGTGGCTGGACTGGAGAGAAGAGACATGTGATGATATACAAATTTAGATGACTGGAGTTGTGCTTTATATACAATTCTTGCCTCGTTATGTAAGCAATTATCTTGTGGAGAGAAAGTGAACTTGTAATAAGATTTCATTTATGGCTCATGGTCTCCTGTGTGAAGGTCAGCAGAACATATGCGTTTCATACAGCTACAACTCTGAATACTGCTAAGGCTTATGGGATATTTAGTGAATGGTATGACATGATAATGGCACATACGGAAGCTGAAACGTGACTAAACAAGGCCACTTATAATAGTTCTCATAAAATTCTTAGATACAAATAACAGAAAGCAATCACCCAAGCGAAACATTGATAATATGCATACAAAACTGTGTGGAGAAGCTAGAAAGGTGGGTTTTGGCGTAATGGACAACAATTCATATACTTAAAAAAAACAAAACATTAACTACTAAGAGTAATAGACTGTTGTGCTATTGCAGCAGTCAGAGCAGAATATCAAAACACTGAAGTGGTGAATTTACCAGTAAGAAACATCTCTGGTTTATGATAAAGAGCGGGTGCAGGTCCAGCCCTAGGGTTGCTGTTTCACTCACTGCCGGATAACACTGTCCTGCAGAAGCACAGTTATACAAAGGAGCGTTCCAGGACGAGGGTCAGATTATTTTAAAACAAACACACAAAAGGCACCATGGAAATGCGTTTCCAAGCTTGTGACACTATATTAAAATCCTTTACTTGTGGCAGGAAGGAAAGAAGCAGCTGTGGTTTTAAATAATGACTTTCTGCAGGTAAAAATACTGTGGCTGGGTTATCTCCCTAGATGGGTTCAGGTTTCAGTTTTTCTGCTAAGAAGTCGTTAACAAAGCTCTCAACGATCCCTGGCGTTATCTCCTCTACGTCCATCACATACTTTGCTCTGGCAGACATGTCCAGTATGGTGAGTAGAGGGGCAGCTTCTGGGAGATTGGTGAAATCCCGCAGCGAATCTGTCATGTCATCCTGCAGGGAAAACACAGGATCAAGGAATTGTATTACGTAGTGTGCTAAATCCAAACAATATTCTAAGGAATCTTATATACAGCTGGTTTATGATTTTGTGATGTGCATTTCAATAGATGTACAATGTGTAGCACTTGAAAAAAAGGAAGTGGAACGTGACTTTGCTCCACTTATATATGTA
This sequence comes from Xenopus laevis, assembly GCF_017654675.1. NCBI lineage: Eukaryota > Metazoa > Chordata > Amphibia > Anura > Pipidae > Xenopus > Xenopus laevis. The sequence continues at coordinate 100,265,859 of NC_054373.1, read as the reverse complement.
GAGACTTAATTGAAACATATTACATTCAGGATCATAAAAATCGGCATTCCTTTTTTTTTTTTTAATAATTCCATTCAAAGCCATCCAGACTGGTACAGTCTATCAACTACTTGATATGGCCTTGCATGTAATTAATTATTAAATAAAGGAATTAAGATTTTTATGATCCTGAAGATAACGTGTTTCATTTAGAGTCTCAATTAGAAAAAATGAACGCCAATACCTTGTCTGCTGCAAACGGGGTGTTCCCACAATTTATTGGTGCTCTGAACCCAATGAATTCATTTTGTTGTTCTTTTCTAGCATAAAGAGTGACATTTCACTGGTAATGTTGCCCCCATTAGAGTAGTAAAAAGAGGGGTGGGAGATGGTGTCAGGACAGCTGCCTCAAAAGGCATGCACTCCAAAAACACCCCTGGAGTATGAGACATTGGGAACATTACAAACATATGCTTAAATAGGATTCTTCAGCTTCAGAGGCAAGGTAATAATTCTACATTCCACATTAAACTTAAATGCACCCATCTGTGATTAGGTAATAGCTCCTGTTAAATACACACTACTATATATACAGTATCAACATGAAAGACTTTTTTAATGGTAATGGTACTTTCAGTCCGACACCGAGGACCTCTCTCAGGACATAGGACAAAGGTCCTCTTTCGTGTTGGACCAAAACTGTGAATTACACAAAAAAAAAAAATTTTGGACATAAATTAAGTCCCATGAATGCTCCGTGTCCTTCATGCTGATCGTAGTTTTTGCAACAGCACTTGTGCTTTTTTGCCTTTTTTTGGGGGGTAGTGCCCTGCCTTTCAGACTCTGATATAAATATATCTCAATCATCCTGATTTTAGAGAGTGCTGATACAAAAGAAAGATTGCTCTGGTTTTATATGAATGTACATATTTCCACGTGTGCAGGCCCTTGTCCTTTAGTAACTGAAATAGCCAATATGTGTGTATATGTGAATAGATAAAGGAACAAGCATGGACAAAGCATGTCAGTGTAAAGCTGGTCAACTTAGCTTTAGCCAAACGAGCAGATCTTTGCCTGATTTGGCCAAATCTGGCTGATCCAATCCTTTGGCCCCTGGGCCAAAGATTAGATCATAATGGAGGCCCGTCAAAAGAGTTTGCATAAATACCAACGCGGTCTTAAAGGAGAATTCAACCTGTGGGGAAAAAACCCGTACCCCCCACCCCAGAGAAATGCCCCATACTCCATACATACCCCTTGCCACAGATTCTTCCAGCAGAGTTCCACGCATCCATTTTACGCGTCCTCTGTAAGCTGACTTGGAGATCGGTATTTCTGTGCATGTGCAGTTGGAGCAGTTTGCCGGTTTGCAGCAATTGCGCATGCGCAGAATTACGCAGAAATTGCCGATCTCTCATTCAGCTTACAGAGGAGCCGGAAGATGGATGCATGGAACTCTGCTGGAAGAACCTGCGCCGAGGGATAAGTACAAAGTGTGGGGCATTTCCCCAGGGGGGATGTAGTTGGCCTGGGGGAAGGAGGGAGGGAAGTCTACCTGGGGTGGGGGGTACGGGTTTTTTTCCCCCACAGGTTGAATTCTCCTTTAAAAGGAGAATGAAAGTAGTTAGGCGCCCCAAAGTAAATGTATTGACTTACCTGAAACCCTGGGCCGGTGCTCCTATCAGCAAAAAACTGCACCGGCCCAGGGTTATTCCAGTGAGCACCACGGGGCGCTTCTGTTCTGGCTTCTTATTTCTTCTCACGTCTTCGCATACACATTAGAGTGAAAAGCCAATCTTTAACTAAAAAGTCGGCTTTTTCATTCTACTGCACATGCGTTTGCCCCTGGAAATTAGAAGAAAGAAGAACCCGGAAGAGGATCGCTCCATGGTGCTCACTGGAATAACACGGGACCGATGCAGTTTTCTGCTGATAGGAGCACCGCCCGGGGTTTCAGGTAAGTAAATACATTCACTTGGGGGTGCCTCACATTTGCCACCCCCAAGTGTAAATCTACTTTACTTCTCCTTTAAAATAAAGGTACTCCTATGCTTTGGGGTTTTTTTTCAGCTGATTCATACCATGTTTTCTATGCTGCTGGAAACGATACAATATACAGTTAATATGTACAGGTAGGGGACCAATTATCCAGAAAGCTTAGAATTATGGGAAGGCCATCTCACATAGACTCCATTTTATCTAAATAATTAAAATGTTTAAAAATGGTTTCCTCTTTCTCTGTAATAATAAAACAGTGCCTTGTACTTGATCCAAACGAAGATATAATTAATCCTTATTGGAGGCAAAACCAGCCTATTGGGTTTAAATGATTTTTTTAGTAGACTTAAGGTATGGAGATATAAATTATGTAAAGATCCCTTATCCGGAAAACCCCCAGGGCCCAAGCATTCTGGAGAACAGGTTCTACTTATCGAATATAAATTAACAACACAAGGCTCATTACAAGATTGTACAGAACCTAGTGCATCTGCATCATAATTATTCACCAGCTCTACGGCAGATGTAACCTTATCTTCTGCTAATGTTCTCATGTATCCTGCTACCCTTAGGCTTAGCTTCTCAACAGCACAAAAGAACTTCACTGTAGCTTCCCACCTTCAATTCCATTAGGCCAACTTTCAAAGCATGGCTGCTGTACCTGTCGGCTAGTAAAGTAGAAAATATCAAATACAGAACTGCTAGTCATATTCTTTTTTGGGCTATAATTTTTTTAACTGTTGTTTTACTTTATAATTGGATGGGCCAAATTGGAAAATATGTATATTTCTACAATTCCTATGTTATTAATGTCACATGATTTCATAAAAAAACTGTTGATTAGAATAGAAAGCTCTTAAGCACAGTGGGATGTTATTATGAGGCATGCGATTAATGCACATAGCTTCTTGAGTCGAATAAGTGATGGTAAAAGTTTTCCAGATTTGCACTAGGGGGCAACATTAGCACACGGTTTGCTTCAGGCGAGCGGTAGCCCTGCGGCCATCCAATGGGCAAGGAAAGTTCTCTGAAAGCTGAGAACATGGTGAGAGACACAAAGCAGGAAATTCCAGGAAAGAATTACGCAGATATACAGAAAACACCTCTGCGGGAATGTGATGGGCTGTGTGCACCGTTCCAAATGTCAGATCTGCATATAGAAATTCTTTGTTTCATTTGTACATGTGGATTTGGCCTCACCACGGTCTTGAGAAAAATGATCTCTTTCCACGGTGAGAGTTCAGCCCTTTTGGAAACTTGAAGTGAGGTGCAGATAAATGTATGAGGCTAGGGGAATAAGCTTGAGGAGCTGGCTGGAATGGAAATCTGATTGTATCCATAATGAATATATTTTCTGCCCATGTTAACCACTGGTAAGTTACCAATGCGCTGCGCTCTGTACCTGTGGATATTGCCTCAGAGTTTTTACTTCTTGCTTTGATAGGAAATGGGCTTACACATAGAGTGCAAATGTTGGATTTATATATACACCATATTCCTAGTCTCCCCTCCCCAGGTGCAATCTCTGTAACCACAAGATCCAACTGATTACTCGACTTGGCCCATGGGTGACCAGCTCAACACATCCAGTTGCTATATAAACACATCTAGTTGCTATATTCTGAGGATGCTGCTAGTACAAAAATAAAAACAATTCAGCAAGACAAGCAATATGGCAGCTACCCTTTGTATACTTAAATGTGCAGATTAAAAGGCACGGAAAATCCAAGTCACTGGGAGGGGGGGTTGCCAATAGGTTATATACCCCCACAAAACTGAATAGTTTCCAGGGTCGGTTCTCCTTCCAAAAGGAAAATCTCATATCCACTGCCCTCCATTGACCCCCTCCCCGCATAGTCTATTATTTTAAGTGTCCCTGGCTGTAACGCTGACTTATCCATTCAGAGTAGAGCAGTGAAGCTCATGGGCTCCATCCTTAGTCTCTTACATAGTAGGTTAGGTTGAAAAAAGACACATGTCCATCAAGTTCAACCTTTTAAAGGAGAAGGAAAGCTATGGAGGCATTTTATTGCCAATAGATTAGCTGCAATAGTGCAAGCTAGAATGCTATATTTATTCTGTAGAATGTTTTACCACACCTGAGTAAAAAGCTCTAGAAACTCTGTTTGTTTAGAATAGGAGCTGCAGTATTAATGTGGTGTGACATCACTTCCTGCCTGAGTCTCTCGCTGCTCTGGGGTCAGATTACAGTAGAGAAGGGAGGGGGGGGGGAGAGGAGCAAACTGAGCATGCTCTTGCCCAGGGCAATGAGGTTTAAGCTGAAGGCAGGAAGTCTGATACAGAAGCCCATGTGTACACAATAGAAGGAAAGAAATGCAGTTTCTTTTGACAGGGGACTCAGAGCAACATTACTTTGGGGGTTTACTGGTATATTTAGATGGAGCTTTCTGATAAGGCTTACTTAGTTTTAACCTTTCCTTCTCCTTTAAGTCTATATATAATAATCTGCCTAACTGCTAGTTGATCCAGAGGAAGGAAAAAAAAGTGAAAAAAAAAAAGAGTATCCAAAAGATGGTTCCCATTAGCTCTGCTGCGCAGAGCCGGGCCAACCCGGCGAGGCGCCCTAGGCAACCTTGCTGGCCACGGCGCGGGCTCAGCAGGCACTCAACTGCGCATGTGCAAAACTGCAATCCAGCAAGCATGCGCAAAATGGCGTGCGTGCATACACAGAAGCGCATTTACACGAAAGATACCAGCGGCAGACAGGTAGATGTGGTAGGAGACAGAGCAGGTACATGCCTGGCGCCCCCGGCACTTGCCTGCGCTGCCTACCCCTAGTCCCGGCCCTGCTGCTGCGCTACTCTGCATGGATAAGTCAGCATTACTGCCAGGGACATTTTTTCAAGTAACAAACTATGAGGAAACAAGAGTATCGGAAGGGGGCTTTTCTCTTTAGAGGGGTTTCTTTCTCTGTTAAGGAAAAAAATGCACCAACCCAAAGAAAAAGGTTGCCCAGTACTACACTGCCATTTTACTTCAATCCCAGGCATCCCTAGCACTGACTTAGGGGCAGAGGAACACAGTGTGTAGGGTCCACTGCTCTCAGCCTGTGTATTTTCTGCAGACTGAGAGAAGCAGATCTAGTCCCAACTGCACCTCAGTGAATCTACGGACAAATACAGTTTCCGCCCCGATCGGCTACCAGAAATCGGCCCAAAAATGCATGCTGTCATGGTTTCAGGCCTCTCCCCTTTATATAGCCCAGTGGAACCAGACACTGTACATGTCATTACAAGTGCAGACTGGACTGCTTCTCCCAGCCTGCCAAAAATGTGCAGGCCGAGCACAGTGGAGCCTACTCTTCATCTGCCTTTGCCCTTTGTCATGTATGTGCAATAAAGTCAAATGCAAAGTGAGGTGTCCAGGGGGATATTGTCACAATAAAACAACAAGTTATTATTAATGATTTATCTACATGTGGTTAACAAGGTGGGTAATACTGGGTCTTACACCATCATAGTCAGAGCTGCCCTTTATACTATAAAACCCTTCCCAGCGCCCCCCCCCCTCACCCTTTCCACATACAGTAAATGGAGATAACATTGCTGATTTGCCCAACAACGATGGCAAGGCACATTTCCCTAGCATTCTTTAACCATTAGCTATCAGAGTTGAATCCGTCCTTGGAGAGATAAGGCTTCTTACATTCCACTTTCATACATTCCTTTGCGAGAAGGATTTCTGCACAGATTTGGCTTCCACTGTAACATAATATCATGTGTTTCTTTCTGTACTAATTCATTACAAATTGCATTACAGAGTGGACAAGGTCTTGTCTATTGAACGGTATCGTATTTGCACATATCTGGCACGAGATAAGGGTATCGGATAACCTGATGTGGCATGCGTAGAACATTTCTTCTTTGTTTTCTTTTTGTGTGTGGGAACTGCCATATAGCTTCTATCAGAAAGCACAACATGATGATATATTATAGAATGCATAGCACATGCCTTCTCTGCATACTGTATTTGACTTTGACGTGAACAAGAGCTGCCATATTGCTTGCCTTGGTAAAGCTTTTCTCTGTAGACAGCCTCTATGGTCACTAAATGGAACACAGGAGGGCTCATTTATAAACACTGAGCTCCTGGGCAGTAACCCACAGCAACCAATCAGAGGATTGCTTTAAGTGTCCAACCTGCAGCTGAATGAAAAAGCTAATCACTGATTGGTTGCTATGAGTCACTGCCAGCAGCAAATTTGTCCATTGTTTATAAATGAGCCCCAGGGTGCCCTGTAGCTTAACACTTCCTGTGGAATTTTTCAATAGGCCAGGACATTCTGTAAGGACAGAACAATAGGGTTAATTAAGGTGTAGCCCCCTGTCAGACTCGCTGAGCCACTAAAGCATATCATTCCCAATGACATTTAATGCACTCCTCCCTTTTTTATTTTGTTGAAATGAATTCCGCTTTAGTTAGACAGGGCTGCTGAAAAGAAACAGATGTGGCAAAATATATCCGCAGACCTTCCCCTGTTGAATAGAATGAAATAGTGTTCTGGGCAGTGGGTTCAGCTTTCCCTATTGCACTATGGCTACAACATGCCCAGCCAGCAGGGGTAAATCCTTACATGTTAACTATATCATTCTTCAATGTAAGTTAGTCGTAAGGGCTGGATATTATAAATAATTTTGCGAAATCAACTTCCAAGAAGAAAATCAACCCATGTTTAAAGGAGAACCAAACCCTAAAATTGAATATGGCTAGAAATGCCATCTTTTCTATACTGAACTAAGTGAACCAGCCTAGAGGTTTAGCAACTCTATAGTAGTAATGATCCAGGCCTTCAAAGTTGTAACAGGAGTTCACACCTCCCAACATTTTGGAAATAGAAAGAGGGACAAAAAGATTTGCGGCACAGAGTGTGGCGACAATTTTTTTGACCACGGCGATTTTGTCACCACACCCCTTAATTACCATGTTCATTTTACAAAATTTGGCAGGTTATGAAAGTATGAAATTTCTGTGGTTTTTATTTGTTATTACAGTTTTGCTGTATGAAGGTGAATTGCCCTCGTCTGGCGACTAATCGCCTCTTCTTCTGGGCGACAATCTCCCTGAATTGCCTTCGTTTTCCGAAGTCACCCGAAGGAAACTTGTCGGAGGTTGTTGCCCAGAAGAAGAGGCGATTAGTCTCCAGGCGACTAAATCTCCCCGAATCTGCTCTTGTGGACTGACCCTAAAACTGCAAGTCACAGCTCTCCCAAGAGACCTGCTTATCTTAAATTGTTACAAATGTGCACCTGCCACGTATTCTGGGCTCTTTGCCAAAAGCCAATTAAAGGAAAACTATACCACCCAAACAATGTAGGTCTCTATAAAAAGATATTGCATAAAACAGCTCATATGTAAAATCCTGCTTCATGTAAATAAACCATTTTCATAATAATATACTTTTCTAGTAGCATGTGCCATTGGGTAATCATAAATAGAAAATTGCCATTTTAAAAAATAGGGGCCGCCCCCTGGGATTGTACGTTTCACTGTGCACACAAACATACCAACAAACCATACATGTTAGGTCACATGAGCCAATTAACAGACAGAGTTGGTCTTTTGCTTCAACACCTGTTACAGTTAGAGTTGTAGTATTTCTGGTCAGGTGATCTCTGAGACAGCACACAGACCATCACAAAATGGTGGTTAAAGGCAAGAGATGTAAAAGGGCAAGATTTACTTAAATATATATACCAGTTTGGTAAGATTCTATAATATGTCACTTAATATGATATAAACTATCTGTTGCTTAAGTGTTCATTTTGAGAGTATCCTTTTCCTTAAAGGAAAACTATACCCCCAAACAATGTAGGTCTCTATAAAAAGATATTGCATAAAACAGCTCATATGTAAAATCCTGCTTCACGTAAATAAACCATTTTCCTAATAATATACTTTTCTAGTAGTATGTGCCATTGGGTAATCATAAATAGAAAATTGCCATTTTAAAAAATAAGGGCCGCCCCCTGGGATCGTAGGATTCACTGTACTCACAAACATACCAACAAACCATACATGTTAGGTCACATGAGCCAATTAACAGACAGAGCTGTGTCTTTTGCTTCCACACTTCTTCCTGTTACAGTTAGAGTTGAAGTATTTCTGGTCAGGTGATCTCTGAGGCAGCACACAGACCATTACGAAATGGTGGCTCAAGGCAAGAGATGTAAAAGGGCAACATTTACTCAAATATATATTCCAGTTTGGTGAGATTCTTTAATATGCCACTTAATATAATATGAACTATCTGTTGCTTAAGTGTTCATTTTGGGGGTATAGTTTTCCTTTAACGTTGTAGAAACATTGTATCTTTTTCTGGCTGTTCAATGCAGGAGAAAGTTGGGACATTACAGTAACAATCCGGAACTGCGGGTTGAGCTGTCAAAATCAGGACTGTCCCGGTGAAAAACGAGACAGTTGGGAGGTATGGGAGTTTTCCATTTTGAATTTTTTAGGAGTGTCAGTGACACTCACATGCTCAGTGGGTTCTGAGCAGCTGTTGAGAAGTTAAGCTTAGAGGTTGTCGCAAATCATCCAGCTGAAAATGAGGTTTGCCTGTCAGATAAGCTGATGTTACAGGGCTGATTATTAAAATTGTACTGGTTTTTGAGCTGCCATGTACTAATAATTATTTACTTATCCGCCTCAGCCTTATATTGTGACATTTACTGTAATTATATACTGTATATATTCAGTATCTTGTGAGTCAGGCCTCTAAGCTCAGTAAGTGACAAGCAGCACAGAGCATGTGCAGTGAATCAACAGAAAAGAAGATGGGGAGCTACTGGGGCATCTTTGGAGGTACAGATCTTCACTGCTAAATGGCTGTGGTTGCCTTGGGCTGGTGTAGAATATAATGTACAACATGTGCAAATCTGTACTGTTTCCAGCACTGTCTCAATATTACAATCCTGGCAATGGGAGGGCGCATTCCTTTAAAAGGATCTGGCAGCTCAGCCCTTCTGAGGCACAAGGCCCCCAGATACTTAATAGACAATAAACAAAACAAAAATGGCAAGCGCCAATAGTGTAAATTATAAAAACATTTAAATGTTTTTTTCATTAAAATACTTCTCACAAGCATGATTTTAAAAGATCATATAAGGCAAATAGCCTTTTCCCTGGTGTGCAGGAAATAAGCTGTTGGTTCAGGTTTCACTGCATGTGGACCTTAATTAAAATAATTATCAGCATTCGTCTGCCGAGTCGCTGTAGCAGCTTCCTACGCCATTCAAGTCATGTGACTCATCATCAGGGAATAATGTTTTGATTTCTAATTAATGACCAATTTAATTAATTATCTGATTAATGTCCACATCATGCAATGTAACCTGATGCAGCAGCTTGTTTCCCTGCACACCGGGGGAAAAGGCTATTTGCTTGATATGCTCTTTTAAAATCACACTTGTGAGTAGTATTTTAATGAAAAGAAAAATTTTTGAAATGTTTTTATAATGTACAACATTTCTACCCCTCTTCTTTAGTTAAGCTTTAGTTCTCCTTTAAGAGGAATCGAAAAGCACTTGATATACACTTGATAAATCACAGTCTTCCATTAGCTTACAATCTCTGATTTACTACACATAACTGCTGGCTGATTGGTTGCTGAAGGTTACTGGACTGTTAATTTGGCCACTGTTAGTAAATGTGCCCCACAGAGTTTAATCCATAGAGCAGTCATGGGTAACCTCAAACTATGTGTATAGCTGAATAGTAAATCCCAGAATCTGAACAACAGCAACATTAGCCCACTGCAAATATGGTGTAAATGTCTTCTTTTTAAAGGGGTGGTTCACCTTAAGTTAACATTTAGTATGTTATAGAGCAGTGATCCCCAACCACTGACTAGTGAGCAACATGTTGCTCTTCACCCCTTGGATGTTGCTCCCAGTGGCCTCAAAGCAAGGGCTTATTTTCGAATTCCAGGCTTGGAGGCAAGTTTTGGTTGTATAAAAACCAAGTGTACTGCTATACAGAGCCTCCTGTAGGCTATAAATCCTCATAGGGCTACCAATAGCTAATCAAAGCCCATATTTGGCATTCCCACTTGCATGTTTGTTTTGCTCTCCAACTTATTTCTAGATTTGAATGTGGCTCACGGGTAACAAAAAAGGTTGGGGACACATGTTATAGAGTGTCTAATGCTAAGAAATGTTTCAATTGGTCTTCAGTTTTTAAATTATTTGCCTTTCTTTTCAGCTTTCAAATGGGGGTAACTGCCTCCATCTAAAACACAAATGTTCTGTTACGGCTACAAACGTATTGTTATTGCTACTTTTTATTACTCATGGTTCTATTCAGGCCTCTCCTATTCAAATTTTAGTCTCTTTTCTAAATCAATGCACGGATGGTAGGGTAATTTGGACCATAGCAACCAGATTGCTTAATTGCAAACCGGAGAGCTGCTGAATAAAAAGCTAAATAACACAACACAAATAATAAAAAATGAAAATCAATTGCAAATTGTCTCAGAATATCACTTTCTACATCGTACTAAAAGTTCATTCAAAGGTGAACAAACCCTTTAAAGGAAACATGTAGGATAAATGAAAAAACCCTAATTTTGTAGGCAATTATAAGTAATATATGGTGTTGCTTTTACATGGTGCTAAAAATTAATATTATCTTTAAAAATCGCCCTTTGATTGGAGCTCCCTATAGATGTTCTCTGGTCCCTGTTTCAAATGAGAGGTGGGCATTTCCTAACAGACCCTGTCAGAAGCACAGTAGGAGGGGGACAGCCCTGCAGTCACACTAGCACAGATAGGATTCAGTTCCCTATCAGGTCCTGCTAGCTGCTGATTGGTTCCTGTCCTACAGTGCAGTGGCTCCCCTGCACAGCCTGGGAATTCAGGGAGCAAGTGGAAGGGAGGGATTATTAGGGTTTTTGCAGAAATATTCAATAAATCAGCCTGAAGCACTACTTTTAAAAGCACACTTCTATACTGTATATAAATTAGTATAATGCACTGGTACATTCTTATTTTTTACACAAAATGCCTCCTTTAATGGATTATATTGCAGTAAACAAAATGTAAAGCATGAAAGCAGATCATGCCATACAAACAGTTGGGCTCAACTAAGGTAAAGTTGACTATTCTTCTGAGACAGAAATATTTTTATCTGGTTTATGGCCAATACATTTCACAATGGTATATTTATTTTTGGAGTAACTCAGCACATTCAAGCACTATGGCAACCCTGACTCATATGTTAAAATTTTAAACATGCAAAGAAGGAATGTTCCATTGGCACAGTTAAGCTCAACCAACTTTACTTCAAACTAAAAGTCTAAGTATCTTAAATCTACATAAACATGGGTTCTTTTAGCATTTATGGTCAACTGCAGTCAATGGGCCCATCTGGAGTCCTGATGGGCCCAGAGCTGTATTGAGAATCACTATTGGCCACTTACCTCCCCTGCGACAAAGAACAGTAGTGGTGCATCCTCGTCTTTGGCTTTATACTGTGCTATTATTTTTTCAGCTATGGGCTGGATCAGCTGTTTAGCAGCTTCGGATTCCCCTTCATCCTCTGAATCTATAAACATGAATAGACAATTTGATCAGCCATAGCATGGACATTATCAAGATTCACCAAAAATAATATGTGGTTATTTTTTGTACTTTATATTGACAAATTGAACTACTGTGATTTTGCTAGTGGTGCCCTGGGAATGCCTTCTAGCTAAATTACATTGCACTGTGCAGCGCAATAGAAGTAACTCTATACCTCCAATATTGCAAGATAAATGTAAGAAAATTTTCATGACTACCAAAATATGAGCAATGGAACATCAATGGTGCAATGCCTGGCTGGATATATTGGCCTGGCAATGGGCTTGCCTACTAGCCAGAAAGGTGCAGCTGAAAGCAGTATCTGTTTGGCTGTTTATATGCTCTGCATTGCTGGTTCTGACTCCTAAAGCAATGTAGCATAAGGCAGTTGATAAACATACCTCTGCTAAATTGTTTCAAGAGCCAGAACCAGACAACAGTAAGGGATAAACATATGCTGCTTAACATGTAAAAAGTTGCTTAAAATTACATTTACAAGTAGTACAGACATTATTGTAAGCAGTACTGATGTCATGTTGGAAAATTTTATGAAAGGAGTGAGTACATTAAAAAGTAGCAGAACACAAACTTAAAGGCCGTTTCAGTCTAAATTGTTACGCCACAATATATGTGAGGGGACTAAACAGGTTGAAGCCTTGCCAGGTCTTACTTGCCTACTACTTTCTATAGCACTGGATCTTTCCTCTCAGTAGGGAAACAGGAAGCATGAGAATCATTTCCCTTCCCAGGCTCAACACCCGCTGCCTTCCCATGAAATACTAAGTAGCCCATAACAAAAGGAAAAAACACATTCTAACACACAATCACTGTCCTGGTTACTAGTGAAAGGTCTTTGTAGCCGTGCAAAGCATTGTCGTTAATGTGTGGCAAGCTGATATAAGGAGCACCCTAAAGAAAATACTTGCTTGTTTCCCTGTCTGTGGGTGGGTTTGCTGGTTTTGTGGCATTCTGTATAATTGTACTTGTGATACTGTAACTGCTAAACAAACTATTCATTCACTGGACACTGGCCAGGGCGATACCCAGAAAGGTGGTTAATCATTGCAAACCGTCACTTTAAAAAGAAAAGATCTTTACCTCGGTGTGTGCAACAATACAGTGCAAGCATAAGGTTCATGACAAGCAGAAAGGAGCACCTGTTTTCTTCTCTTAGGGACAATGTCAATAAAGAGCCATGCACATTTTCATCAGCTCAGTCAGGCAATGCTAAGAAAGGCACTGCTGTATACTATATGATTGAAACTGTATTCCCATGACAAGGTCCTTCCATCATCGACACATTTGCTTTTCTTGTTAATGCTAAGGTATCAGCTGCCCATCTATGACAAGACTAGATCACCCTTTGGGTCATTTGCAAAGCCATTACGTGTCCACCAGCATCACAGCTGCAGAACGGAGCAGGTTTCTTATGGCTCCCCCACCCCATGCTGGGAACTGGGATCAACTGCTGCAGCTGCATTTCTTGTCTTGACCCACAGTTGCTCATCCTGCTGCACATACCTAGAAATACAGGCCATTAAGCACAGCTCTAACAGCTGTCTCTCTTCTTTTTAACTTTTTGATAGCCAGCTAGCACCCCTGTGAAACAAAATATGCGGATGGGGAATAGAATGAAGAGAAGAGTAGTTCCTGTGTGTAGAACAAGACTGCACTGATTTATGCACTTTGGTAGTAGGTGCCTGTGCTTGTGTGACAGAATTACAGAGCTTGCATGTTCGCAAGTATTGTTATTTAAACCCATACAGGCCAGATGTAATCTTACCTACGAAGAGAACAAGACAGGGTCCCTCGTTTAATTGCACTGCATTTAATTCAGTCAACTCCACTACAGGCTTTGGGTGCCATGGAAACTCCTTGCAGTCAATATCTCGAAGGACTTCTACACGCCCTTGTCTTGTAATCACCTCGCCTTTGGGGTCTAATATGATGAGGTTAGGGATACCTGCAAGACAAAAGGTTGAAAAATTAAGCCTAAAACAACAACAAAAATAATATTTTTATCTGTCAGGGGCTCCATGACATGGAACACGTGATTAGTGGGTCATGAAGGAGGCATGGCTTGTGTGGAAGTAGCTGAGCTCTGGGTGGATCATGGGAAGATTTTGTACAATGGACATGTCTGGTGTAAATCTGGAGCATGGCCATGTGTCTTTGTTTCCAGTGGTTTAGTAACTGGGGCCCCCTTTGGTTGGGTGCAGGGCCCTGATATCTAAGTAAATTGCCTGCCTGAATTAACATAGTAAAAACAAATAATCATTAAAATATTTTGTCTGGTGAATAGGTAATAATCACAAAGGTTTTTTGAAGGGTTAAACTGCAAGTTCCTTTGGATAGGGACCTCTTCTATCTAGACTTACAAGTGGCAGCCATAGCAAGTAAAGGTGTACCACCCTGTAGTTGCCATTATGCCAACATAATTATGTGAGTAAAGTTCATGCTTACTTAACATAAACCCTAAAACACATTTTATTCAGTTTGCTGGAGCAGGTAAAAGTGGCCACGATTGGGCAAACCAGGTACGTTATCCATCTGACTGGCCTCCATGCCAAATGGACGGATACCATAAAAGGGGTCATACACATATACAACCAGCTTTTTATTGCTCCGTTCTTTCAAGATGACTACCTAAATGTTTGGAGCAACAGGAAGCCAAAAGGAGCTACACAGTTTTGGTTTCTCTTAATTTCACTTTCGTATAACTGATTTTCTGTCTGAACAGACAATCTTTGATTGGCCAGGATCTCAGGATTATAAATCTAAATGGCTTCTGACTGGCAGTCAAACTGGTGGATCAAATCTGGGCATGTTTTGCTATCTGAGCAGATGGTGGTGTCAACATTCAAACCCTTATTGTAACAGTACACAATGAACACAAGAAAATAAGTCCATCTATATAGATCTTCCATTTACAGGAAACAAGACTAGAATAAACAAACTGAAGTATATCCGTAAATCCGTATACTATGCCTAATAAAAATAATAGGATGGGAATGTGTAATATTTTGCTTTTGCCTTTTTTTACTTAGCTTCCAAGAATGGAGAATCAGCTTGCAATTTAAAGGAGAAGGAAAGCTACGGAGGCATTTTATTGGCAATAGATTAGCTGCAATAGTGCAAGCTAGAATGCTATATTTATTCTGTAGAATGTTTTACCACACCTGAGTAAATAGCTCTAGAAACTCTCTGTTTGTTTAGGATAGGAGCTGCAGTATTAACATGGTGTGACATCACTTCCTGCCTGAGTCTTTCCCTGCTCTGGGCTCAGATTACAGCAGAGAAGGGAGGGGGGGGAGGAAGAGGAGCAAACTGAGCATGCTCTTGCCCAGGGCAATGAGGTTTAAGCTGAAGGCAGGAAGTCTGATACAGAAGCCCATGTGTACACAATAGAAGAAAAGAAATGCAGTGTTTCTTTTGACAGGGGACTCAGAGCAGCACTACTTTGGGGGTTTACTGGTATATTTAGATGGACCTTTCTGATAAGGCTTACTTAGTTTTAACCTTTCCTTCTCCTTTAAGCCCTTCCTAAGCTGCCATTGTCTTCAATGCTGGTCTAGCCTCAAACTTCCGTATCCTCTCCAACGTGCATTGGTCCGTGGGCCTAATAGTTAGGTAAGCAGGTCCTGTAACTACAGGAGAGCACATTTCTGCAATAAAATGAGCTCATAGTGCTTATCTAAGTGTGTTTCTTTAATTGATTTTGCCAGTCTGCCTTAGCGTGATAACTATACACATACACGGCTTTATTCTAACAGGAAACAGAGTGTAACAGTGGGGACTGGGAGTTGATGAAATCACTGGCAGGCATGTGCTCCTGCAGTTATTGCAATGTAGGAATTTGATTATCCTGAAAGGGGCATATGGTCCACTAAGCTTTAATTTAATATGAAAGCTCCAGTACAGATAATTTTCATTATCTGTTCTGAGGTTTAGTATCAGATTTTTATCTGCACAGAGATGTAGAAGTACAAAACAAAGCTCTACATTTTCAGCGAACTTTCTCCTCATTATTTCAATGACAATAGCAGGAATATGGAAGCAAATGTGTCTTTTCATGGTGCAGTTGCCTGCTGTTTGATCAAAAGTTTCATAAAAATGAGCTTGCAGCTAATTTCTAAATAAAGGAGTATAAGAATAGAATAAATTGCTTTTGCTATCAATCAGTGCACAAACTTCAAACCAAAATTGTGTAAACATGGGCATGATTCAGGGGGTATCCTATCTAAGCATTTCAGGATTCTAGTCATGTTTCTTTCTGCGCAACTTCCACAATACTTTGAAGCAAATGACTACAAACCGCCTGTAGTGTAATCTTTGCTTCCTACTCTCAAAGCCATCTCTAATCTTAGTACAATGGGTTTCGCAAGCACAAAAACTGCCTAACCGCATGTCAAATAAACAGTCACAGATGGCTTTGACCATTGTGGTAGAATCACACAATGCACGGTGGATACATTCTTTCCATTTAAGTCATGTGTTCAACTGAGCACTATACCGATAGCAAAGAGAAAAAATAATTTTTCTAAAGAATGAGAAAAACTATTTACAGCAAAGTAGAAAATGATTTGCCACCTTCCCGATTGTCCTGATTGTTGCATATCTCTCATACTGAATGGTTTCTGATCTTCAAAATATACAAAAAGGAATATTAGACAAAGAGAGAACATGGAGAAAAAACAGTTGGCAGGGGTGTAACTATAGAGGAAGCAGGGGACCCAGGAAGTATAGGGGTCCCTAATTAATAACAATTGCAACCAAACGCTTGCTATAACTTGATGTCAGTCTTTCACATTGTTGTTGAATGATTTCAACCAACTCTTCTTTGTATAAATGCTTAAATTCAGGCACATTAGTAGGTTTTTGCTAACCAAGAGCTATAGGTCAGGTCCTACCACAGCATTCTACTTGGTTCACATCAATTATAACAAATAGAAATTAGGAAGCACCTCCCATTAGTGAAAAGGTTACAAGAGATGGTGTGCAGGGTCAAATAAATCACGTAATCGGAAAGAAAGAATAAGAACTGACCCATATGTCTGCACCCTCCCATCCGATAGCTCACAGGTGGTTAATTAGCAAAATGTAACTTTTAATAAATTATTATTAAAACCCAATGTCCAGTACACATCAGTTATGTTAAAATGAAGGCGAAGGCAGGGGAATAGACCAACAAAAGGCAGTGGATTGGTTTTGTACATATGTAGTTAAGATCCAATCAAATTGTGAAATTATCAGGTATGCTATATTGCAAACTGTAGCTTAATACGATAATGGATTATAGGTCCAGTGTAATCACTCATTCAGTTACACAAACCCCTTCACCCAATAGAGTCCCCTCCTATCCAGCGGTATGGTTGATGTTCATTGATAAAGTGTGACAAGGACCTGATATAAGTATCTAGCTTGTCTGTCTATCGGTCTAAAGGTGGCCATACACTGAGAGATCCGCTCGTTTGTCAATGTCGCCAAACGAGCGGATCTCTCCCCGATATGCCCACCTAGGGCCCAACGATCGGATCCTAATAAATAGTAGCGGGCTGTCGGATCGCAGGACTGACCGCCCGAACAGATGCGGGCAACGGGATTTTAAGTGATCGAGATCTGGCCGACTTTCTGGCAGATTACGATTGGGGAAGCCCGTCAGGGGGCCCCATACACGGGCCAATAAGCTGCAGACTCGGTCTGTCGGCAGCTTTTATCGGGCCATGTATGGCCACCTTAAGCTGCCTGTGCCTCAGACACTGATACTAGCTGACTGTCTGTCGATTAAAGCACCTACCGGCAGCTGATTCTCGAGAGTAACGCTGGCTGACTCTAAGCCTCAGATCTGCAAAAGCCACCAACCCCTTCACCTGCAGAGAGTCCCCTCCTGATCCGTGAAGCCGTAACTGCCTTAAGACCTGTATCTGTGTACGGATCCCTGTTTAACCAAAGGTAAAATGCACCTGATGCATGTTTCACCCGCCACTTGCAGGCTTTATCAAAGGACTTTAGGAAAGATAGGCACAGCAGTGCAATGTTTCAGTGTTCAGGGGAACTATACGCAAAACACACAACAGTGCAATATTTCAGCAATCAGGGGAAGTGGTGAGCAAAAGACCCATATGCGAATAAATAGAGTATGCACTGCAAGAAGTTTATAAATGACCCCTAATGTTCTTTGCCAACCTCTCCGCTACACATTCTTATCATTCTTTCAGAAGTTAGAGCCACAGACTCCTACACTATAGTCAGAACAGTTTATATGTAAGAAGAGAACATTGTATATAACTTTCAGGATGGTATAGAACAGCAGTGGAACAGTGAATTAAAATGAAAGACCCCATTCATCACTCTGCAACCTTTATTCGCCACCAGCCTTACTTTAGCCGAGCAGCAAGTATTCTCTTTCAGCCTGAAAATGCTTGTTAGAGAGATATGGATATAAGGATTGTTAAATATTTATTTTCTCATATTTTGTTTTTGACAAGAGATTTGATATAGACTTTATTCTTCTGCTGCTAAAAAAAGTATATTTTACACATGATGCTTAAAAAGAGGGCACACCCAACTTAAGAATGCTCTAGGATACAACAAGTGAATTCATACTTTCCATTATACAGATAAACATATCATTCCTTAGGAAGCCCACCAAACCTCTACACCCTGCAGTAGCCAGAGTTTCTGATACACGTTCTATTAAAGTCCAGATCATATGCCAAATTCCCTTTATGAAACAGCTTCCACTGGTGAAGCAGGTGCATCAAGGCTCAGATCGTCCACTAAATTAGGTAATATTCATGTATAATTCCATCAGTTTACTGTCTTGTATGGGTCCAAATCTTCCAGCACAGTGACCCATTCACCCATTTTCTTCCACCTCTTGTGTTTCTAACCTGTTCACACAAGGCCAGAATGGACCCCTTTTCTTCTGTAGCATTTTGGTGTATCCAGTCAGTCATTTTCTGAACTATTAATTCAGAAATAGATAAGAATGGTCCCCAGATTCCAAATATAGTAGATTTCGTTTACCTTGCCTCTTGTTGTTCCCCTCCCTATGCCAACCAAGGACTATTGCCCAAGTTTATTTATGGAATTAAAAAGACAAAACATTGTCTAAATAAGGATTGCAGTAGTTTTTAACTCACTTCCTTCATGTTGGTTTTCTCCTAAAAGACAGATAACTATACATTATGGTCATATTACTCTCCAGTGGCAATTTTATCAGTTAGCTAAGAAATTTCCATGAAACTGTTCTGTCACTCACGTTGCTTCCCTTACATTTGAATAGTCAGAATTCTCCAGCACTAAAACGGTACAGAACTTGGCAAATACAGTAACTCATTCTAAGCACCCTTTTAAATAATGTTGAAAATGACAGGTTTTTTGTTACTCACCATTGCCCTGAGTTCATTAATCTGCTTCTCCCTTTGTCTCCTGTGCCACCGATCACTGATGTTGCCTAGCCAACTAATACCTCAAATAAAGGCGAAAAACAAGCAAACCAAGAGCTATAATCAACTTGTCACAAGACAAGTTACTTGAGACAGCTTGGGATTACTGACCTCCAGCAACTATGCTTTTGCTCAGGACATCAACAGTCATACTGTTTCATACACAATAGCTCGGACTACAGAAAAAAAGCAACTCCTAAACAAACAGATAGCAACAAAACTGCCCTTTTGAGCAGGGATGTGCATAAGACATCATTTTGTATAAATACTCCACAAAAGATTTGGCCAAATACAAAAACTAATATGGAAAAAATTCAATTTCAGTTGTCCAGAGCTTTAACATGAATTGAGATGCCCAATCATTATCATCATCCCTGGACCAGTGCATTATTTCCTGAAGAGGAGAACAGACTCTACGTTCAGATTTGGTTTTGCTAGATTCTGCAAAAATGGCTAGGACTCTGACGAACTCCATTTACACACATCTGTAGTTTTAAGTAGTTGTTAAAATGAATATAATGCTAAGTTTTACAGCTTTGTATTAATACTGCCACACATACAAAACAAATGAACAGGTTAATCCCATTCAGACTGAAGGGAAAAAGAAGTAAAAGTAATAATGTCGGCTCCTATAGCTCACATCACTTGACATCCTTAGAATATTTAAGGGGTGTTAAAAGTTGTTGTGCAACAGCTGGGAGAAGTTTTTATAATAAATGTCTACAGAACACATGTCTATTGTACTGGCAAACAGGTAAGGCAGTACAAAGGCATTCAATTACACCCCCAGAATATCCCATGGAACCCTGTGGGTCCTACTTGGTTGTCCTTTTAGGTGGCCTGTGGCCAAAGAATGTTCTGCCTATTCCAGTCTGTCTGCAGTAAAAACTGTGACAGGGGCTGGCCAGAACACAAAGAATCAGCTAACCTTAGTGCAATATGGCAGCTCTAGGTTATATGTAAAAGAGAACACTTACTGAGCAATGGTAGATTTATCTTACCTATTCTTGTTACCAAAATGCACTAGTGTAACTATGTGAAGCAACAGAAAGTTTTATCATGCTTTTCTTTTTTTTTTTAAATTATCCAAGCAGGTGTGTACCTTGTATTCCATATAATCGATTCAGCCGTGACCTTCTTGCTTCGTCACTGTATGGGACAGCCAGCCAGGGCATTTCATTGAAATACTGCTTAAAGGATTCTTCTGACCTATGCATGAAAATAAAACACACCCATCATCATTTATTATAAGACTTCTTCATTATATCATAATCATAATGATCAAAGACATGAATTCAGCACATTCTAGGGCAGCAGGTTGTACTTGTAATAAAGCAAGCTTTCGTAATAAATCTTTTCTCATCTTCCTACTTCTAAGTGCTTTGTTGTGCAGACTCAATTCACTAGTTGTCAGGGAGGTGTTTGGCATCATGCACATTGATTTCTGCTTGGCCAAACCCAAGCTGGTGCACAGGCTCTAAGCCTTATTTACAAAAAACAAGCATAACTGCAAAGCAGTAGTTTAGCTGCAAAACTAAGCTTGCATTTATGCAATTCTCAAACATTTTAGCAACCATAGCAAAAAGTTTTGTACCACCTCAATGAGCATTACAATAAAACCCAAGATGCATTTCAATGCTTCTGTTGTTAAGCTATAGTATATTAAATTTCCATGGCCTTTTTTTTTTTTAAATGACACTTGATACAATTCAAACCTAGTAGAAGTGGAGTTTAAAATTCTATGGCAGGGTAATAATGATATAAGAAGTACAACAACACCAAGGTTGTAGACTGCCTATACCTAACCTATAAATACTGAACAGATAATTGTTTTTATATCTAAATTTGTCACCACAGTGTGATGCTGTGGCTTCCGCCCAGGGGCAGTGAGAAAGATAAGAAATTAAAAAAGAAAAGAATGGTCTTATGGTGTATGATAATTCCTGCCTTTTAAGTTTTTTTCAAGACAGTTCTCCCAGCTGATTTATCTGCCATTTCCCCAGAGATACTAAATTTATTGCGCTTACAGTGCTTTCAATTTTTACCAGTTTTGCCAAGGGCTATGATTTGTCCAGCTCTTTGCTGTATATAAATGAACTGATAAGTAAAAAAAAATAACTTTTGAACACGTGAGCTCACATACATGGCAGACTCCGAGTTTTAATCAAGAGCTCTACACCTTGGTAATGTCACTCCAACAAGCCTCATGATAATGAGCCATTGGACCCTATGGGATATATTTAGCTTGGTCTCCATAGAAAAAGCTGCCGATATACGGAATTTAGTCATGCCCTGCTGAGATAAAGGAAACAATAAATGCCCACAAGTGTCTACAAAAGCCAAGGATGTGTGGTACACAGAGCAAAAAAGCCCATAAACACTGCATGTGATTTAGACAAAACGTTGGCTTTAATTCTCAGTGTTTTGTCTCAAGAACCAACATTATGCATGTAATCGCATTAGGGCTTGTGATCAAAATGTTCTGTTTAAACAAATCTCAAAACAAATATATATTTTAAGGTTTTAGTCAGACTGTCCCTTTAAATGAAAAAATAAAAATAACTGGCTCACGAAACAATAAATTGCTGGGATTCTTGGCTGAAGAAATTATTCTGAAGTGTTGGTTACATTACTCATACTTTTGGTCAAATTACAAGAACATTGGTTACAAACTGATTAACTCAAGAGAGAAGAAACGGTTCTGTCTGCCCAAAAAGCTCCAATAATCAGGCTTCACAGACCAGGACACTTTGTTTCAAAAGCATTGATACCTCTCTTCTTCCTCATGATCTACACCTTTCTCCTCTGATTCCCATACATTTATAAATGTCAATATTTAAGCACTGATCTAGCCACCAGTTACAAAGTCTGTGACAGCCAAAAGGCACACATGCGCCCAACCACAGATACATAAACACCATGCAAATAATAAAAAGAATAACAAACACTGTGAGGCCCACCCCAGGAAAATCTGTCCCATCATCCAACTGTTCACAGCAGTCCCAGTAAATAATTGAACTTAACTTTGCAACACAACAGGCAACATACATTTTATTTACAGCTGAAATGCTTAACATGATTGTTTATAAAAAAAAAAGTGTTCTTTAATCTACAAAAAATTGTTTCTGGTTTACAAAACAGCATTATATGAAGAATACCAAGACTGGACCTGCTAGTGAAGTGTAGGCTGAAAAGACCTGCAGTGTGCTGCCATTTGTTTTACTTAAATCCCTTAGTTATGTCACAAATGATAGAGCAAGTGCAAAAAAGGGAAAGGGAACACTTTCAGAGTTGTCCATGCACTGTCTTCGTGTAACCAATAGACAGCAGAGAATTTCTGGAAAACAAGTTTATTGCAATAGGGACTAGCCCCTTGACTTTATTATGCCAAAAGAACACACAACGTTTCAAGGGTGTGCCCCTTCATCAGCTGTTGTGACTGTCATCTGACAAACCCCAAACATTGTGGCTTCTTTTGGCATAATAAAGTCAAGGGGCTAGTCCCCTTTGTAATAACCTTGTGTTTGCCGGAAATTCTCTGCTGTCTATGGAACCCTGGGGAGTGCCGCCCCATGAACGGCCATATCAAGGTTAAAGTACAGAGGCCAGGGTGTGCACAGGGCAGTCTTTCATCAATTTGCATAACCAATACCTACTACAAATTCAAAGAGAAGATTTACTTGTAATCCATATGTTTCATGGGTAAGTCTGTGAAATTTAGAAATCAGAACTGCAAACCAAAACATGTTTCCTCTGGCCTGATTAACTGCCCCCCCACCACCACCGCCATCATCATTTAGGAAACCTTTCCCGATACAACAAAAGCTAGATAGCCTTACAAAAAAAGCCTGTCTAGCCTTTCCTAGCACTCGTTTGAGCTTGCAAGTAATACTTTATAGAAGAGTGCTAGGGTTTGTTAGCACTTTGCCTTAAATCAAGCGAAGATGTATTCACTTTTCAGTTACTGGGTGTTACAAGGTAATAAAACGAGATTTAACAAGAACCAACCACTAAGTAAGAATATTGAGCCAGAACATGCAAAACAAATGAGCTCATAGTCATCCCAGTTCTGACGTGCCAGAGCTCGGAGGCCTGAAATCTGTCTGCTAATGTCCTTACTTATCAAAGGAGAAATAAAGATGGATTAACGCAACACTGGACATTTTTTCTCCTTTATTCAATCATGTAGCATACCACACCTGATGTGTTTCTGGTGCTTCAAAGTCCAAACTTACCTGTCAGCACTGACTAACACAATTTCAAACTTCTGTCCAGATTCTTTAATTTTCCGGTATGATTCCACCAGAACGCGAGTGAGACTGCGGCATGGAGGACACTAAAGGACAATAAAACAAGTATTTATCACTATACTAAAATTAAAATTAAAGTTAAAATTAAAGAGATTTTAAAAGTTTGCTTTTCAGTTATATTCATTGACTGGCTTGATTCCACTAATAGGCGGTAACCTAACAAATGATCAGAAGTTAAATTAACATTAGTAACTATTGCAGAGTTTAAATTGCTGCAGCACTGCGAAATATGTTGGCACTATATAAATACATGTTAGTAATAATAATAATTGTTGCCCAAAATGTTGCCAGTTATTCCTTTAAAGGCAGATAAACAGAGCACAAGATGAGAGTGCAGCCTGCTGCTGAAATTAGGGCTTGTTCGCTCACTTAAATGCAAATTCACAAAAGTGCATTAACCCAAGTGCAACTTACCAACAATTAACCTTTGACCAGCCTAGTACATTTAAAATAGCAATGGGTTACTTCATTGGAGCACATTTGCACCTGTTAGTTATTGATGTCTTACATATCCAGTAGTTATGATACAGCTGCTCAATGTCTGCACTTTGCAACGGCAAATCCACATGGGACTGCCTGGGGTATTAGTAATGTCACTTGCAGTGGCGTAACTAGATATTACTGGGCCCCACAGCAAATTATTTTTCAGGCCCCCAAATCCCTTCCCAAATTTACTCCTCTCTCCTGCAATTCAATTGCAATTCACACTCATTCTGATCAAGCCCTGCAACTGCATCAACGCGTTTCAGTACCTCAAGGGACCGTCATCAGGATGACGGTCCCTTGAGGTACCGAAACGCGTTGATGTTTGCATGATCCAGTAAAAAGTTTTTCTAAGAAAAATCTGCCGTGAGTGCTTCCTTCATTTTTTGGATTATATATATATATATATATATTCACATATTTATTAATAATTACTTAGTACAGATATTCAGGTTAATAAGAATGTACAATATGGATGGTCATGACTGTTACTACAAACTTGAATGAGCTGCATAAATTATTAGCTGCATGACTGACTTTGTTAGTGCGGAGTAAAAAATTTAATGCAAATGTGTTATAGTACACACGCGCAACTGCAAGCTATACACTACATGGTAGTGTGTTAGGGGATTCCTTGATAATTAAGTATTTGGAAGTTTTTGGGAATAACAAACACCATCACAGAAAGGTTATAGAATTAAGAAGGGCAGAGGGAGAGATTGGCTGATGCAGAGGAGATGCATGACAGCAAGATTTTCTATGTGACTGAAAACTACTTAAAGGAAAACTATACCCCCGAACAATGTGGGTCTCTATAAAAATATACTGCATAAAACAGCTCATGTGTAAAACCCTGCTTCATGTCAATTAACCATTTTCATATTAATATACTTTTTTATTAGTATGTGCCATTGGGTAATCCTAAATAGAAAATTGCCATTTTATAAAATAAGAGCACCTCCTTGGATCATAGGATTCACAGAGCACACAAACATACCAAACAAACCATACTTGTTAGGTCACATGAGCCAATTAACAGACAGAGTTGTGTCTTTTGCCTCCACACTTCTTCCTGTTACAGTTAGAGTTGTAGTATCTCTAGTCAGGTGATCTCAGCACAGAGACCATCACAAAATGTTGGTTCAAGGCAAGAGATGTAAAAGGGCAATATTTACTTAAATATATATACCAGTTTGGTAATATTCGTTAATATGCCACTTAATATGATATAAACTATCTGTTGCTTAAATATTCATTCTGGGGGTAAAGTTTTCCTTTAACACCAAAATGTCATTATAAAAATGCGGACCTTTTGGTGAGGACAGTAAAATATGTATTCCAATGGATAATTGCATACGGATGTATTGACTTGTCATTCCTCACTAAGAAATGCTGCCTGCCAAGT
This sequence comes from Xenopus laevis, assembly GCF_017654675.1. Taxonomy (NCBI): domain Eukaryota; kingdom Metazoa; phylum Chordata; class Amphibia; order Anura; family Pipidae; genus Xenopus; species Xenopus laevis. The sequence goes on along the minus strand of NC_054373.1, from coordinate 100,240,655 downwards.
GCCCCCCTTTACAAGTGTCAAAAGTGAAAGTCGCACATGTCTCTATTTTCTTAAGACAACACTGCAGGGCATGACTTCCTAGTGGTGTTTAAGGTCTCCTTGTAACATTGTAAAAGTTAAGAATCGACATTAAGTAATACTGCATATTTATATAAATTCATATCCCAGCTAATAAAGCAGCCGATTCCATTTTAATAGCAATGAAAGAAAAGACATACTAAAGAAAAAAAACCTTTTGGACCCTGCATGTTATGCTTGCTGATTAGACTTTTTTACAGAGTTAAAATTTGTATACAACTGAACAATAACAAGCCACGGGTAATGAACTGACAAATTCCATTTCTAAAATCCCATAAGGATAATATTCTAAACACACACGAAAGTAATAGAAAATAAATTAAAAAAGAATGTTTCAAACCCACATTTCTTTATTATCATAAGCCATATTCCCATTAGTTTTAAAGAGATCTATTAAACTGATAAATGGAATATTATTACTAGTCTGCTACTAGTGGCCAGGAACTGCTTTGTGCAGCACACGGATACACTCCTACCTGCCTAAGTAGTGGCCATACTACTACTACAAACTATCATAGGACCAGCAATATCTGGCATTTCTAGCAAATTAGCAGATGTTGCACATTGTAAAGGATGATGTCTCATCTTGTGACATAAACTGCCCTTTCTAAAGTGAACTGGATACCTGTGATCCCCACTGAAGTTATAATAATTCCACACCCTATTAAAGTCCATTATTGCAAATGTATTTTTAAAAAGTAGTCAAACATGCTCAGGTGGTAGTGCTTACCCAATGTGCAGAAAAATAGACACCAACATAAGACCCTTCCAGAGTGCTGCTTTCCTGTGACTGGCCATTGTTCCTGATTAAAGGGCCAGCAATCACTTCACAGAAAGGTTTTGGGCCCCAAGGAAACTCCAGTCCTAAAAAGAACAGTAACAATTAAATGCAAAGTTCCAAACACAACACATACACACAGTCTGTACTAGCCAGTTTGTGGAGTGTAGGCATCATGTCTATAAGATAAGCGACAGAGCTTGGGTTAGTAACCAAACATGGCTGCAAAGACAAACGAACTACACCTATTGATTTGAAAGTTTGGCCCGAAAAAGTTTTACTTATCTTTATATGGATACATGTAAAAGTTCTATTTAAAATGATCTGACCTTTTCCAAGGAACACTTGTTTAAAATGTAGGCAAAATTACTCTCATGTATAATCAATATCTAAAAATTATAAAGCAGCCTCTAGAACATTTTTACTATATTGCATAGCTTTAATGTGGTTATAATGAAGCAAAATGAGCACATATGCTGCAATGCATGGCAAGGCAGTCCTTGCTTATTTCCCCAGAAGGGGTTTTATAAGCCATCAAAATAAATACGCAGCCAAAAGAATATTATTAAGCTCTTCAAGAAGTGTCAGGCTGCAGCAAGATACACCACAAACTTCATAAACACCACAAAAAAGGGCTCACAAAGGGTAATATGATGGGGATAAGCAAATACAAATTGCGACTATCTGCATATTTTTGTACTTGCGTACCAAAAGGAAATGAGGGAAATATTTTATCATACATTTCACCCTGGTAATTGTAACTCAAGTCAACAGCAGCTGTCAGGGGTTACAGTTTTGTGATGTTTCTGTGTGTATAAGTGAAGTATAAACATACATAGGAAATTAATCAGTGTAGCGAGCTAGCATAAAAAATGTGTTAACAGCATAGTTCTAAGTTGTTTCAGTTATCCAGTACCATTCATAGAAGATATTATTTAATCAAAATATCACATTTAAAGTATAATTTAAACATAAATGTCTCTCCTGACAAGCAGAAATTCAAAAACTATCATTTATATAAATATATATGGTTGCAGAATAGTCAGAAATAAAATGATAATAAAAATACCAGAAATGCATTAATTCCACCCACACACATATATAGTGCCCACACATAATTTTTTCACAAATAATTTTTTTTTCCTTTTCAAAAGACCAGAATGTGCAAAAATGTTTATCTGAAAAACACAAACACTTCATCTCTTTCTGTAGTATGTAGGCACTCACAACTCAAATAGACAAAGTTGTACCTAGGGCCCATGGGGCCCAACAAAATGTTGTGTAATATAAATATATGCTTGGGTGGACTAAGGATTCTGAGAAGCCACAGGTTTCCAGCTCTTGTCTATGACAAGGTATAAAATACTCTGGCCAAAAATTAGCTGTATATGTTTAAATCTCAATTATCCAGTGAACAGATTTTTTTTAAAGGATTAATGGGGTTGTTCACCTTCAAGTTAACTTTTAGTATGATGTAGAGAGTGATATTCTGAGACAGTTTGCAATTGGTTTTAATTTTTTATTATTTGTGTTTTTTGAGTTATTTAGCCGTTTATTCAGCAGCTCTCCAGTTTGCGGTATCAGTAATATGCACTGATTTAAAGAAGAGACAGGAATTTGAATAGGAAGGGCCTGAATAGAAAGATGTGTAATAAAAAGTAGCAATAACAATACATTTGTAGCTTTACAGAGAGTCTGTTTTTTAGATGGAGTCCGTGACCCCCATTTGAAAAGTGTCAGAAGAAGAAGGAAAATAAGTAAAATACTATTAAAAATAAACAATGAAAAACAATTAAATAGTATCTTACAATTAGCCATTCTATCACATACTAAAAGTTAACTTGAAGGTGGACCACCCCTTTAGCTCCATGCAAACATGCTGAGAAGCTTTGTCTGGCTTTTAATAGTTCAGTATGTTCCCTGTAAGCTCCTCAATATTGGTTTTATACTTACAATAATATGGTAAGTTCATAAGTATAACTAGTAACAATGACATGCTTACTCACCTTCTGGGTCATCTCTTACTAACAACAGTCCATTTCTACATACAGTCTTGATGGTAGAGGCCTCGATAAATATGAGTGAGGGAATGTTGGAAATTCTGAACTTATTCCATAATTTGAGCTGCAAAGAAAGAAACAAAAAATTATAAATATTTTTCCTCCTATTTTCTCTGTGTTTGGACGTTAACTTGTCCACAAAAGAAAATCTATGACTTATTCAATTCAGTGTTTTATTTGGAGAAGGATACAAAGTGCATACACAAGCATTTCTGTGTATGATTACCCAAGCTAAAGTGCTTCAGCTCTTTATTTAACTGTTAAACAAAACCTTTCATTTTTGCAACCTTAACAGATCTTTTGAAAATGCTGTTCCATTCACCGCAGGAATGTTTATTTTTTTTTCAACATTCTGGATACATCATTTCAGGGAAGGGCTACCTTCAACTTCAGCTGCTGCAGATATACAAGCCCCAGCATCTGCTGTGATTCTGGAAAAGGTAACCAATGCCAGCTACAATTACAAAGCTGGTTTTAGCATCCTTGTTTATCAAGAAGATAATTAATGTATGCACTAGAAAATAATATCAGTGAAGTGTAACTCTTGTGTGAATGTAAAGATGGCATTTATATAAACGTCAAGATGGCTAGTTTGTTGAATTTTGTAATACACAAGTGGTAAAAGGAAAAATTTAGGTTAACACAAACGTGGAATAATATCACAGACAAAGTAAGACCTCCAGATGACAGACTAGATTAAATAACTAGGACATCAGCTACTCTAACCTATTTTCACTTTGAAGCAAGGAATGTGGCTCTCAATTTGAGCAGTGATAGGTTCAGTAATAAAAAGCAATCTTGGCAAGATGATGCCTGCATGTGCAGAAAAGGGAGGGCAGTGCCTGAGCACATTGGAAACCAGCCATACAAATATATATATATTACATACAAAGCAGCAAGAGCACAATATACTGCTAAGGATGATGGCTGTAAAATTATTTCCTATTCTTTTTTTCAGAATTTATGTAGAAGATAATATGATAATAACATTGTCTTTCATTATGCAGATAAGCACCTCTCTGCTTTTGCTTTTACAGGCAATGTGAGAACGACTAATTTCCACTGACTACAAAGGGAAGCATCACTTACAACTAGGGTTGCCACCTGGCCGGTAAAATTGATGCCTGATCCCAATGTTATTAATAGGGAAAAAAGATAAATATATAGGAAGGCCGGTATTATTTTCCAAAAAAGATGGCAACCCTACTTACAACCTGTAATTCTGGACTGCCCACAAAAATGGGGACACTTCAATATACTTAACCTGCTTCCCCAATAAAAACATTGACATTAATAACCATATTATCTGTCTGGACCAGTAAAACACTGGCCAGGTGGCCATCTTTTATAATGCAGGTAATGTATCTGTAGGAAGTGGTGAGGAAGGTCATATCAAATATACTGTTTCTATCAATGATAAAGCAGAAAAGGATGATTCCATGATAACTAAAACAGCCCCGTTTACAGCTTTGCTACTTTTATTTAATCCTGTATAATTTGTAGCTATGAGAGATAATTATCTGCATTCACAGGCAGGCGTGGGGATAAGTATAATTACCTGTTATATGCCCTACAATCATAGGAAGCCATATCATATGGCAGCGTGCCAGTGCTTGTAAACACCTTTTAAAGTGATAAGTGTTTCGCAAAATATGTGTTAAGTGAATGCTTTCAATTTAAATAAGCAATAAACTTAAAAAGTAAACCACTTTATCTGGAACTTGTAATATTCACAAATACATGTGCAATGTTTTTAGGAGCTTTTCAGAAATAATATCTTGGATAAAAAAATTCTAGAATGAGGCCTTTTTTCCTCCACCCACAATAACAGCTTGCAGTGATGCTGAACTAAGGGCCATAGCCAACAGGGAGATTTGTGGTAAAACCTACATTTCGTAGGTAGTCGCCCAAAGTTTCCTCACACTTTGTAAGGGCGATTTTAATTACTGTTGGTGAAGAAGCATTTTCGGGAGATTTGACGCCCACAGTAGTGCAAATTTATAGCGGCCAACAAATCTCCCCATCGACCATTACCTCTAAAGGGGTGTTTCATCTTTAAGCTGACTTTTAGTATGTTGTAGAATGGCCAATTCTTAGCAACTTTTCATTTGGTCTTCATTGTTTATTTTTAATTGTTTTTTAATTATTTGCCTTTTTCTTCTGACTCTTTCCAGCTTTCAAATGGGGATCACATCTAAAACAAATGCTCTGTAAGGTTACAAGTTATTGTTATTGCTACTTTTTATTACTCATTCTTGTATTCAAGCCCTCTACTATTCATATACAAGTCTTATATTCAAAACAGTGCATGGTTGCTAGGGGAATTGTGACCCTACCAACCAGATTGCTGAAATTGCAAACTGGAGAGCTGCTGAATGAAAAGCTAAATAACGCAAAAAACACAAATAATAATAAATGAAAACCAGTTGCAAATTGTCTCAGAATATCACTCTCTACATCAGTGATCCCCAACCAGTAGCTCGTGAGCAACATGTTGATCTCCCATTGGATGTTGCTCTCAGTGTCCTCAAAGCAGGGGCTTATTTTTTGAATTGCAGATTGAAGGCAAGTTTAGTGCCAAGTAGAGCCTCCTGTAGGCTTCCAGTCCACATAGGGGCTACCAAATAGCCAATCACAGCCCTTATTTGCCATCCCAAGGGACATTTTCATGCTTGTGTTCTCCCCAAATCTTTTTAAATTTCAATGTGGCTCATGGGTAAAAAAGGTTGGGGACCCCTGCTCTACATCATATTAAAAGTTAACTCAAAGGTGAACAACCCCTTTAAGGTTGTAGTTTACATACAAACTTCATATGATAATTTTTTTTTTTTTAAATAACATATGGCAATGTATAAAAGGTTTGTTAAATTTGGACTTGAGGTTTAGCGTCCCTTTAAAGCTTAACAATGGCACACTTCCAAAGCATCTCACTAAATAACGTCACTGTAAGCAAACTTGGTAAAAAAGCAGATTTTGTCTTCACTATAAAGTGATACTTTCCAGCTTAAGCAAATTCATGCTTGTCTGTTCCAGTACTGCATCCTGTGCCAAATGATACCAGCTCTTGTTTATTCCAGCATTACAATACACAGCACTAAAAATACTGTCAACATCTTTAAGACACTTACTTACCACCATAAACATAACACATTTAAGTGAACAAAACACATATTTTGGCCACAAAACATATTTTGCTTCAGTCCCATGCAGAAAATAATCCTGCACTCTCAAAACACTAAGCAGAGTAGACCAACACTTTTATTATGAAAGCACAACTCTCAACAAGCCTGAACAGAAAAAGGTAAGAAAACCGCGGTGCCAATTAAAAGCAAAAACATAAATTTATGTGCCTGGGCAGAAGACCTTGTTGCTATAAGAAAACGTCAGTAAGAAGAAGGAGGCAGAAAGATCAGAAGTGAGCTATGCACAGTCTACCATAAACTATGTTACCCTCCCTTATTTGAGAGGGGGGAAGCAGCAGATTAAATAGTTTTATTTCCTGTTAGATGGATTTGTCAGGGATGTAAGAGATGGTAAGATTTGCCTCTGGCGCACATAAGAGAATTAACTGGAGACATGGGAAAGATATTAAAACAATATGAAGTAGAAATTCCTGTGCACTTAGTTTTTCCCCTCAAGCCTACATACAGTTGCCTTGAAGTTAAAAAAGATGATCCTTTTCAGACACACAATTGTAAGCAACAGTTCGTAAAGCCTTTGGTATTAAATGGATATCTATATTAATTACTCATAATAAATAATGCCCGATGTGCGTTTGTGATAGGGACCTTAGATTGTAGGCTCCACCAGAGCAGGAATTGATGTGATCAAAGCATCATTTCTGCAATGTGCTGCAGAATATATATGTGATATTATACACAAGAGCCATGCATATCCTGTAAATTATAAAAAGTGCTTAGTGATGTCATCGGTTATAATCGAAGTTTAGTGATGTCATTTCTGTCACATGACTCACTCAAACGTGTATTATAATGAATAAAATACCCCCTGTTGCAATATATGAGGATATTAGAAGTCACCTTGGGGCATAAGGACTTTCTTCTGTGGGTGCAAAAAACGATAGACATGACAGCTTACACATTTGCACCCTGTCCCACAAATGGTAAATGACCCCTAAAGACAAATGTGTTTGTAACCTATTGCAACATTAACCAACTCTTGATTTTTTCCCAGGTATTTCTTTTGACTGTCTTTATCCAAAAAACACACAATAAAAGCAATACTTTATAAATCTTCATCTTAAAGCTTCAGGGCAAAAGATTCCTCAAAGTCACATTACAGGATATTTAACCTGACATGTTTCTTGCCTCATTCTGGCATTGCACCAGAGGTGGGGTTACCCATGGTCAGTTGCCTTTTATAGCACAATATACAAATAATTTAAAAACCAAAGTATATGCAATATATCATTATTTCTGCATCAAAATAATAATTTCTCATATATTCTAAACCCCCCCCCCTCAATATCCTGACATTCAAGTATCAATATATGCATATACAATATCAACCAATCCCAATATTTATGATATTCTATTTATGATTCTTTATGTTTGTTATTTTTTTTTTACCAGACAGGGGATTGCTATGTGAGCAAAGTTCACACATACATACACCAGGCTAGTCCCATGTCAATGGACAACTGAATCCCTATAGGCAGTATATTAAATCCTACTCATGTTATATAGATGACCTTATACTTAAATGGACAGACACTTAAAAAGAGGCTATTAGTTTGTGGAGCATTGTAACAGGATGAGCTTACATTTACAATCCAAGTGTATCAGACACCTATATCCAGGGATACATTGATGAGTGTTATCATCCATGTTTAATACTGGAAGTATTGGAATAGGTATATATATATTATATATATATATATATATATTATATATTATATATATATATAAAATATATATATATATATATATATATATATATATATATATATATATATATATATAGAAAATTATACAATGGGTGCCCCAGCACTCTTAGAAGTATACTTGCTGTGTTGGTCGGTGCTCGCTCCAATAGGAGACGCCGTCACATCCCCACATCAAATAGAGTATGTAAAGAAGAAGCAGCACTCGTCAATTGCAAAAAAGTGTATTAAAAGATCAGAGCATCACTCAAGGCAACGTTTCGGACAGCATATGTGCCCTTTGTCAAGCCCAAAAAGAGTTCTCTCAGCTTATCACAGGTATCACATTATATAGGCAACAAACAGGAAATGACCTCAAAATTTGCATATACACAGGTACAGAGCATTATCATATACATGTATCTATAGAAACAAAAACAGGTCATAATCACGATTTAAACCCCGAGGATATAAAGATTTGAGCATATTAATCCACCATACCTCTCTTCTTTTAAGTTTCAATTCTCGATCCCCCCCTCTTTTCATGGGCGGTACTACTTCCAAAACCATAAATTTAAGCTGATCTGCCGTGTGTCCCAAATCAACAAAATGCTTTGAGACAGGTAATGTGGTATTGCCCAAATTAATGCTAGACCGATGTTGCGATATACGTGATTTGACCATCTGGGTGGTCTCACCCACATAGATGAGACCACACGGACATGTCAACACGTAAATCGCAAATTTTGAAATACACGTGAAGTGTCCTCTTAGCTGTATCTGTTGGCCAGTCTGGGGGTGAATAAACTCTCTGCCTTTCAATACAAAGGGACATTGTACGCAGCTAAGGCAAGGATACATACCCTTAGATCTACCTCCCCAAAATGTATGAGTCTCCTTGGGTTTGGTTCTCACTAAAGTGGAAGTGCTCTAAATTCTGGTATGGTAGGATAGGCATTTCGTAAAATATACCAATGCTTGCGTAGTAATTTACCAATAGCTTCGCTATTGTTATGAAACTGGGTGACAAATGGCACACGTTGCGTCTGTTTAGTTTTCCCCTTAGGATGTCTGACCCTTTGCTGGGCTTGTTGAATCACCTTTTCTGGGTATCATATATATATGATATAATCATTTATCACTATTAGCTATAAATACATTAAAGCTGCCCAGGACTGAGTAGAAGCATAAAAAAGATTTCATGACAAAACATGCCCTGGGGGTATGGAATTCTGTGCAATATTTGTTTGCATTATGCAAGTGTGGCCTCTGTCATATCTTATGTAGCTCCTTTTGCAGGATAATTATTATACTGAACTTTTAGTCTTCTGGGATCTACTTATCTCTATCAGAGAAAGCTTAATGAGCTAAGAAAATGAGCGGCTTTTTACTGCCTTTCTGTTGAAAGCCATCCCGCTGAAGTAATCTCTCGTAAATGACAAATAAAAAAAATAAAGAATGTGTCCTGAGTAGCTCTAAATTGCTTCAGTTTAAAAAATGTAGAAGGTGATTGTAACCACGGCATAAGATATATTCTATGAAGTCTTCTACAACAAATTTATTTTGTAAATAAACTAGAAATCTGCTTTAGCTGCTAACATGTAGACTCACATTTACCTGTTCTGAATGATCAGATCTGTTGTAGACAGTACAATATGTCATATAAGGGCAAAGACGCATGAGGAGAAAGTCGCCTGTGAAAAATCTCCTTTTCTGTGGGCAACTAAGCGGTGGTAATACATATGCGTTGCTTCTTTTTTCTGGAGTCACCTTAAGTTTCCTCATGAGGCAACTTCGGAAAAACTTAGCGCAATACATATTTTACCATATATTTGTATGCTTGTATATTTGTATGTCTTTTGCCTATGTTTATAAAAAATCACTTGTTTAAATTTCATTATACATATATTTTAGACTTGCAAATGTTTTGTTACTTTAAAGAGCAATTTACAAGAAGTCTAGATATAATTAGTACTGAGTTACAATGAGTATAAGTATGACAATATTAAGGAAATAGGATAACAAAAGTCTAAAACAGACGGAAAGCCTATGACTAATTACTCTAGTAGTGGGGATGCTGGTACAAGTAACATAAAACAGGAATGGGAACAGTGTTGGTTCTACAGTGCAAGTTTTTTACCAAAGCACAGGGGTTTGTTGATATATATGAACCATGCATCAAGTAAATTCATACTGATGATCTTGTCTTCCTTCTTTAAAGGAAAACTATACCCCCAAAATGAATACTTAAGCAACAGATAGTTTATATCAAATTGAATGACATATTAAAGAATCTTACCAAACTGGAATATATATTTACATAAATATTGCCCTTTTACATCTCTTGCCTTGAACCACCATTTCGTGACTCTATCTGTGCTGCCTCAGAGATCACCTGACCAGAAATACTACAACACTAACTGTAACAGGAAGAAGTGAGGAAGCAAAAGGCAGAACTCTGTCTGTTAATTGGCTCATGTGACCTTACATGTGGTTTGTATGTATGCAAAGTGAATCTTACGATCTCAGGGGGCGGCCCTTATTTTTTAAAATGGCAATTTTCTATTTATGATTACCCAATGGCACATACTACTAATAAAGTATATTATTATGATAATGGTTTATTTAGATGAAGCAGGGTTTTACACATGAGCTGTTTTACTCAGTGTCTTTTAATAGAGACCTACATTGTTTGGGGGGTATAGTTTTCCTTTAAAGAAAAAGATAAAACTGCACAGGCTCAGAGCAGCTGCTGAGAAGCTAAGCTTATGGGTCTTCAGAAATCAATAAAAGAAGCAACTACTGAGCCAAAGCTGGTGCCACAAGACTAATTATTAATTACGTCTGATTTCTATGCTGCCGTGCAATGTAAATCTAAGTTAAATGTTAATTATATTGTATATATAATGTATATTGTGTGTGTGGGTCCAAAGGCCAGAGTGTGTGAAAAATCAGTAGAAAATAAATGAATATGGGAACCAGTGGGGACAGCGATTGAGACACATATTTACACAGATAAAAGGCTGCTATAGAACCAAATATAGGCATTGGTAGCCTATTTCTTTTTTAAGCTTTAGTTCTCCTTCAGCATGCACTTGCTAATAGTTTCCTCCATTGTAATAAAGAGTAGATTGATGTACAGTTTAAACAACCATGAGAAATGGGTTGAGTGGTGGGAAAGCATGTTTCATTAAATCACAGGGAACATGGTAGGAGTGGCTCGTGGACTGTTTGCATTTAGATTAATATATTTGATACTATCAAAATGTCCATAGTTAATCCTACCATGACGCAAATAGGTACCAGGAACTGGAAGTAAGCTGTATTATGCTTTATACAGTTTACATGTCACAGAGATAAAAAAAAAAAAAACAATCCAGTAAACTGTAGTAGCCTTTCAAACACTGCATTCGTGCTGCAAGTCCATGACAGACAGCATGGGGAATTGGTTGGACTTCGTAAAGGTTTTTTGATTGACACCAATTTTTTGGTTTGGTGTAAGTGATCCGCATGATTCATGGGCTATGTAACTATGATGCAGGCCTAACATACATTATCAGGCGACATTAAGTACCAAGCTTCAGTTTTATAACCAAAGGTTTGCATGCCTGACAATACCATGCAGTTCAGTGTACAAGGGGACTTTGCGCAGAAAAATATAAGAAAGGTTTGAGTCCACAACACCCAATGGTATTTCAACGTACCAATAACCCATAGCAAACAATCACTAAGTAGCATTTAGTTAGCAGATGTTTGAAACAAGCATTTAATTAGCTGCTGCAAGCAATCTTTGGCCAAACTCTACACATTTTTTAAAATGTAGAAATGGCAGTTTTAAAGCCAAAAAATATTAATTTCAGCAAGTTTCTATAAACTTCCTCTCCAGTTTATTTTCTGGCCATGTAACACCAAGGGGGTTAATTATCAAAGGTCAAATTTAAGTGCTATGTGAGCTTTTTTAGACCTCAAATGAACTTGAATGAACTCGCATTGACTGCGTTTTTGGTGGAAAAAAACTTGAATAGCTCAAATTGAACAAGTTTTCGAGCGAAACCCACCAAAAAAATTTCTAACATCATGAAGGCTATTAAAGGGGAACTCCGCAAAAACATAGCTTAAGCTTTTTGAAAAGTAAACACAATTTCAAGCAACTTTGCAAAATACATCAATTAAAAAATATGCAGACTTTTCATGATTTGTAAGGTTTATCAACAGCCATCTGTCCTCAGCCTGCATCCTGCAAACCCCACAATTCCCTGCCCACATGATTTCAATAAGGAATAGAACATCACAGTGCAATGCATTGTGGGTTATGTAGTTCCTGCATGCTGTCTGTAAGCTGTGGAGTACTTGTTACAATCTGTAACATCAGTGTTTTAGTCCCTACTTTCCTGCCATGAATTTCAAATGAAGCAGAAAAACTGTCAAACTGGATTCAGGCTGGATTTCAGCATAGAAAATGGCAAAATTCATACATTTTGAAGAAACTTATAACAGTGATGGTTATATTAGGGGTTTTGAGTTACCTGGGCCTCTTTATCAAATTTTGGTTTGGAAGCCGGAGTTCCTCTTTAACATCTTCAAATGATTCAAGGGACCTCTGCCATTGACTCCTACTTGACCTTGACAGGTTTTAGATGTGTATTTTCAGATTCAAGGTATTTCCAAGGTCAGGGTATAATAAATCATCAAATACTTCGAGTTTTTTTATTAATCCAAAAAATTGATTTTTGACTCAAGAGTCTCGAAAACTCAAGCCTTAATAAATCTGCCCCAAGATTTGCTTACAGGGTTTCGGGTTCAACAAGTACCTACTACAGACTGATTTGTGTTGAAAAACAGTTAAGGCAAATGTTAATCACCACTGGGTCTGCTTATGCTTAGTAAGCTTGAGTGACACAAAATGAGAAGTTTAAGTGGGGCTGTGAGCCAGTGATATTTGTCATTGTACTGTGACACTATGACTTACATTAAAAGACAGTGTGAGGCTTCCGTTCAGTGCTGGAGGAGAGACCGGAAACCAGAAACACATGTATATGCACATAGGGAAATACCAAGAAAGCTGAGCACATCCATTTGATAGCAATTTCTAAATCTAACAAGCTTTCAGAATTTAATTTGTTTTCCATTTAGGAAGTATGGGACAGTCAGTTGCATCTCCCCAGAAAGATATTAACCCAAGTGTCGCTATAATTTGGAAAAAAAACATATGTGCCAGTTGGCCTTTTGCAGTAACAATAGCTCTGATTTCTTTTGCTGATTTCACTGCACATATGTCCAGCAGTATCTGATTAAATCTGTAAACATTATATAGCTTCCAAAAGCCTCTTTCTTGACTCTGCATAATAAATAATATAAAAGAAAGATATATCCTTTTCCTGCATTTATTCCTCTAATTAACTAAGGTTCTTCTTTTTTGTAAGGTAACAGAAAACTTTGCACTTCCTGACAAATTCCAACAAATCAGAAGTCCACTGAAAAGCCTCCTTGCAATGAGCTGCTCCGTATCTCACAGCCTAACAAGCTGCAGCTGGGGGAAGGGAGATACTCAGCATGAAAAAAACAGAAAAACTGCAAAAACTTAAAAGGATATTGTCATTAGAATTTTTTTTTTCAAAACGCATCAGTTAATAGTGCTGCTCCAGCAGAATTCTGCACTGAATTCGATTCTCAAAAGAGTAAACAGATTTATTTTATATTTAATTTTAAAATCTGACATGGGGCTAGACATATTGTGTCCCATGAAAAGCAAGAAAACACTGGCACAGCATGGGTTGCTTCTAGCAGGGAAACCCCTTGCTCATTTATTGCGGATGCAACGTTTCGGGGTGTAACCCCTTTGTCAAGACATATTGTGTCCCAGCTGCCCCCAGTCATGTGAAATGTGCTCTGATAAACTTCAGTCACTCTTTACTGCTGCACTGTAAGTTGGAGTAATATCACCCCCTCCCTCCCCCCCCAGCAGCCTAACAACAGAACAATGGGAAGGTAACCAGATAGCAGCTGCCTGGTAGATATAAGAACAGCACTCAATAGTAAAATCCAGGTCCCACTGTGACACTTTCAGTTACATTGAGTAGGAGAAACAACAGCCAGAAAGCAGTTCCATCCTAAAGTGCTGGCTCTTTCTGAAAGCACATGACCAGGCAAAATGACCTGAGATGGCTGCCTACACGCCAATATTACAACTAAAAAAATACACTTAATGGTTCAGAAATTTTAAATTGTAGAGTGAATTATTTGCAGTGTAAAGAGTATCATTTAGAAATAAAAACAACATCATAAAAATCATGACAGAATCTCTTTAAGCATGAGCCCAAAGTTTCAATAACCATCCGAAATTTAAAATGTTTCTGGAAGTTGGTCAACCTCTGCCTTGAACTGCCTCTCAAGTTTACAACATACTGGAAAACTCCTTGGGTATTTATGGTTAGAACAGGGTAACCAAAGCATAGCCCTGATTATTATTAGCTGCCAACACTGTTTTAACAGTTCTAGCTCTCCTAGAGTTTAGGGCATTTTCAGAAGTCATCTGCAACTCTCACTCTAACTGGATTGGATCTTGATAGGGTCGGAGAAATGTCTCTGTAATGGTATATTTTTGATTGGAAATACTTTAGCGCTGCATTTTTGTGTTCCTTGCTTTTATAATAGCCACTATACCGTGGTTCTGGAAAATATCACTTTAAAATAACAAGGCTTGGTTGATTGTATATTTCTTGGCTACATAAATGCCTTTATTAAACTAATTACACTGGACTCCCAACTGTTGATGTAACATATCCAAATCACACCATGAACTTTTTGCATCAGAGACAAAAACAGAAAAACATTGAGCTAATTAAAAACATTCCCACGTGTCATAAATCATAAGTTACTGGTACCTGGATACATATCTGATTTTTGATTAAACCAACATTTTTTATATTTATTTTGTCAACAAATTTCAAATACTCCTTAGTAGCCATATCAGCATGATACTCTATCAACTCCCTAGATAATCAATCTAGATAATCAATGCTCTGCCTTGTATGTATGACCAGCACTCTTCAACTTATCAAAGTAGAGCTGATTTTTACATCTCATAATAAGCAAAATATAAAGAACACAGTGCTATTACATACAAGTGGCAGCAGATTACCTGTGATCAAAGTTTTTGATTAAACTTGAACTGAAACAGTGACAGAGCCTCCAGCAGATCTTCAGATGTTGCTTATATTCAAGTTTAGTGGAATTCTGTGAGCTCTAGTTCAGCAAGATTTGTGGGGCCTCATTTTGACCACTCCTGGTTTAGATCTATTCCTCACAAAACAGATTCAATTCAGTGAGAAAAAGGTTCATCATGTGAACTGGAACTGAATTAGGAGAAAAGTTTTTCTCCCCGAATTGAATCTCGTCCATTCCTTTTCACGTGATAAAGCTTGATATAACTTGCTGAGTTGAATCTGGCCCAATGTTATAGAAAATAAAGGAAATATAAACTTATAAAAAGTTAGATGACCAAAGTCTCTGAATCTTCCCCTTGGTTGTCCGACCCGACGATCCTCGTTTCTCCTCGAGTGCAAAACAACAGTCCAAAATTTTCTTTGAATTGAAAGCTCAAGGGAAAAGTATGATGAAAAAAGGAAAAACAATAAATTTTTTATAGTGCACATCACGATTACTGGAGAATAAAATTGTAGGGTAATTCTTCTGAGCTGGAAGAGGTTAAAAATGAGCAAAAATAGTGTAAAACCTAAAAAACCAACTGGTTACACCCACATTTTAGTAGTTATAACCAGGCATATAATCACTTATCCGTGCAAGTCCGTACTGCTGCAAGTCTTTTTCAGCGGTTGCTGTTGGGGTCCCGACCAGCGTTTCCTCCACGATCCGCTTGCTGCTTGTTTGCTTTCTGGACGCTTGGATGTGACGTCAGCCAGCTATGCCTTTTAGTTTTAACTACTAAAATGTGAGTGTAACCAGTTGGTTTTTTATTTTTAGATATTTAATAAAAAGGGTTTTACACTATTTTTGCGCATTTTTAACCTCTTCCAGCTCAGAAGAATTACCCTACAATTTTATTCTCCACTAATCGTGATGTGCACATACTAAATTTAAACGTTTGCAAGTACCCATCCAATAGCCACCTGTGGTGAATTTTAAAGGGTAAGTGCACCAAATAGTTTTTTTGGTTGTGGAACTACAACTCCCAGTAAAATACTACACTATAAAAAATTCATCGTTTTTCCTTTTTTCATACTTTTCCCTTGAGCTTTCAATTAGCGCTGACCTTTAAAGAAAATTTTGGACCAATGTTATAGAAGTCATGCCCTCACACAAGCCATTTGCTGTGAGGGAGAAATGTTCTGTTCTAGACCCTGAAGCAAACATCTAGAATGAGACAGATAATGAAGTTTAAAGGGGGCTTTGTGTCTTGAAATAGAAACAAAATGCTATATTTTCATATTATTATCATCATTGATAGATATTTATAAAATACCAACATGTATACCTAATAAATGGGTGTATACACTGACCCCCCCCCCCCAAAAAAAGCTAACAAATACAAGAGCTTCAATGTAAAATAAGTTTTAGATATAGTTTTCTACGAATAGTAATTTCAAGTATTTTTTCTTATATGGAGCTAACAGTCAACTTGCTCATGAAGTGAGCTGAATCAATACTGTCTACATATACATACTATATTTAGATACCTGGACAATAAGGAGATATTGTGGGATTCTGCAAAGGCAATTAATTGTTTGAAGTATGCTCCCGATTTCAACCTAGAAGAATGCACCGGAAAGTCTAATTTGCACAGACTATTGTGTCATACATTAAAATGAACTGCAGTGTAGCAGCTGTTTCAAATCTGCTTGATCAGCCAAAGCTAACACAGATGTAGAATTCATCAGACAACCCACAAGCTGGACTCTGTAGTGGCCTTCTGTATACTGTGAAGGACTGTTTGCTGGGCAGATTAACCTTTTTAAAATGTTCAAAAATAAAATATGTAATGAACAGCTGAAAAATAAATGAGTAATTTTGTATATGTGGAAACAAGAGAGCATAGAAGAACACCAGCAAATATTATTATATGAATGTGTCTGGGGGAAATATTGCCTTTTTTAATGAATTATTCTTATAGCATATACAGTAGTTACTATGCTACTTCCTGACGTACAGACTGACCAAACCTTCAGGCTTCCATTGGCATAGCAACTGATTTACACATGCTTAATGAGATGGCCAGAGATGCAGGGTGCCAGCTCTTCACGTTGTGGTAGCTTGCTATGCCCAGCAGTTTAATAGATACATAGTTCCCTTCATTGTTGAGACGATCTTCAAGTTATATAATACCCATTAGAAAGTAGTCAAAATTTTCAGAGCAAGAATTTGCATTGCCGGTCTCAGTCTCAGATTGAGACCAGACCAGTAAGATGGCTGGCTGCTGTGAACTGTGATCCCTAAATTTACACCGAGGCGTAAGTAAAAGGTTAGGGGCATTTCCGGGGGGGGGGGCACCTAGGCTTGGGGGGAGGGTGGTCTACATTGGGTAGGGGGGGTAGGGTTTTTATTTTAGTTAAGGGTTGAATTCTCCTTTAACTGCTTCCAAACATATAAGCAACTGCTAAATGCAGCCTGCATATACTGTATTTCAGGGGTCCCCAACCTTTTTTCCATGAGCCACATTCAATTGTAAAAAGAGTTGGGGAGTAACACAAGCATGAAAAAGGTTCCTGGGGGTGCCATATAAGGGCTGTCATTGGCTATTGGTAGCCCCTATGTGGACTGGCCTACAGGAGGCTCTGTTTGGTAGTATACTTGGTTTTTATGCAAGCCAAAGTTGCCTCCAAGCCAGGAATTTGAAAAATAAGCACCTGCTTTGAGGCCACTGTGAGAAACAGCCATGGGGTTGGAGAGCAATGCTGCTTGCAAGCTACTGGTTGGAGATCACGGTTGTACATTGCACTTAGAGCACAGCAGAGAAATGGCTTATTTGAATGCAGGGCCGTTCCGGCACAATTTGCCGTCTGAGGCGTGCTTCGTTTTGCCACCTCCCCACGGCACTCACTTTTCCAGATTGGTACGGGGTAGGGGGGGAGTCCACGTCGCTAGTGCAGAGCACGCAGTTGCGCGTTCTGCACTAGAAGAGCCGAACTTCCGGGTTGAAAACCAGAAATTAGGCTCTTAGTTACCAGGAGCGGCATTTTTTCCGCCTCTTGTAACCAGGGGTGCGCTGCCGTCTGAGGCGAGTGCCTCAACTCGCCTTTTTGGCGGAGCACCCCTGTTTGAATGCAGTGAATGGATGGTTGAGCTGATAGCAGCATACAGAGACACTCCATTTATTTGAAGACCACCTCTCACCAGATGAAAAAAGCAAGCAAACTGAAGTACTTTTAAACTGCATGCAATGCACAGTGACACTTCATCTCCAGTCCAGTACTCAGAGGAGAAAGTCAATGGAGAATAAACCAACACTTATGGAAAGGACCAGCTCAGAGCATCTGATACCTACAGGCTTACTGATAATTCTTCCATAGGGTAAACACTTCGCATGTCAGTCACGTCTCTCCCCATTTCCCTCAGTATCTGCAAGGCAACAGCTGAACAGTCTATCATTAGACCTTCTGGATTGTAGCAGGTATCTCTTCAAATTACACTCTGCTCTCTCCTTGTCTCATTTTAGCAGTGTTGCTAAGCACCTGCCATGATAGCCAGCAGTTTCCGTTCTCTTTGACCAACTGCTAAAATAATCTACTTAATCTGATAAATGGCAAACAAGTATGAAAATTTACTGGGGAAAATAAATCCAGCCAGCAATTAAATACAAAAAATAGCTATTTAACTAGTCAAGCACTGTCATTATCTATGCTACAAAGAACTGTTATTAAATGGGTGGTTCACCTTCAAACAACTAGTTGTTTTCAGATAGATCACCAGAAATAATGACTTTTTCCAATGACTTTCTATTTTCTATGTTTGACTGTTTTTCTAATATTGAAGTGTCAAGTGTCTTTTTTCACCATCTGAAGCAGCCCTGGGAGGAGGGGGGTCGCCGACACTGTAAACTATTCTAAATGGATACATTTAGTTGATACATTTCTTATTTTTGTCCCTGCTGAGCAGAATCTCTGGGTTTCATTACAGGCAGCTGTTAGAATTGATACAATAGTTGCTAATACTCCTGAGATACTGCTCGAAAATGTATCAACTAAATGTTGCAAAATTGTAACAGTTCAGAATCTGCACCTGAATTAATGAATTGCCAGATTCAAACACCACAGACAGGAACAGTAAACTTTGATTTTGGAAAAACAGTAAAAAATAAATAATGGAAAGTAATTTATTTTGGGGGAACAATCTAAAAACAAGTGAATTCAAAAAAGTTTTTGGAAGGTGAACCACCCCTTTACAGCTTGATCTCAAAATGCAACAGATACGATTACTGACAGCTTTAAAGAAAAAAAATATTATAAAATGGGTGGCAACATGGGTGGTTGTATATTTTAGCATGATTTGCATTGTATGACTCTAATAAGAGTAATCTGGTTATGTTTTTATTAAAAGTTCATTTCTAAAGGAATGGCACCTTCAGAACAGAGTTCCAAGTCTCATAGACATTTGCAAAATGGCTTCACCTTTCCCTAAAAAAATAAACCAACTCCTACATAGTGTCATAAGTGAGAAAAAAGACCCCCTATATGATATATTGGATCTAACTGTTAATGAATATCTGACACCAAACTGCTTCATGAAGACAGAATGAAGAGACAATTGCTGAGAGAGGGATAGTGAACATAAACTTGATTATTTCAGAAAAATATTTAATTGATTGTATTTACAAAGTTTCATATTTCAGTATGATGAAGCTTATATCCAAATTTAATTTTCGCTATAGTTCCCCTTTAAGTAGCAAGAGCTGCTTGGCTCCATCTAGGAGGAATAAACAAGGAGGTAGCTCTCCCCTCAAGCAAGACCAGCCTATAGTATAGGGACACAGTCTAATAGGGAATTAGGGCTAGTGAGTTCCCTGATCCAACATGTGAGGATCCAGGTCACGGTGCTGAGATCCTGAGGAAGTATCTATCCAGGTGTTACACTATCTCCTCTGGGAGTTCCACTGTGCTGTCTCTGAGGGACATGTTGTAGTCATGTCGTGATTATCTGCTGGGGCCTCTGAGGATTGTAAGTACAAAACCTGTGGATCATTTGTCTTGGACAAATAAACTGTTCTATTTTTGTTGCGAGAACCTCTTGGCGCCCTTGTATTTTGTCTTTGTGCACAGTAGCATATGGATGTTGTAGTTGCACTACATCCTTACTTCACTACTCCCACATAGCAAAGACCCAGCCTGGTGTTTTAGAGTCCAATGTAACACATGCTCTATTCCTATAGCTGGATATTAACCCTTTTTGTCTAAAATTGCCCAAAAACCCATTACATATGATGTAAAAAATCTGTTGCTTAAGTATTCCGACTTTTTATAGGAACAGCAACACCAAAAACTGAAAGTGTATGAAATTAAAATATAACATACTGTTGCTCTGCAGTGGTAAAACTGGGATGTTTGCTTCTGAAATTCAACTATAGTTTATATAAACAAGCTGCTGTGTAGCCAAGGGGCAGCCATTCAAACTAGAAAAAATGAAAAAACAGGTTACATAGTACATAACAGATAAGCCCTGCCCAATACAATGGTGTTTTATCTGTTATTTGATGTGTAACCTATGCAAACACATTGCTTTCCCAGTGCATGCTAACATCATATTATATGTTAATTACTTTAAAGGGGGTGTTCACCTTCCAAACGTTTTTCTGCGTTCAGCCGCAAGGGAGCGCAGGAATAGACGCATTAAGTTCTTTCCAATGGGGCTGTACTCACACAGGCGCGTGTAGGCGCCGAACGCAGGAAATATGCAGCATGTTGTGTCTCAACCTGCATTCAGCGCCTACACGCGCCTGTGTGAGTACAGCCCCATTGAAAAGAACTTAATGCGTCTATTCCTGCGCTCCCCTGCGGCTGAACACAGAAAAACTGAATGCAGGGGAGCGCAGCTTCAACCGCTTGTCAGTAAGAGCCCTTAGAAGGTGAAAAATTACACTTCAATATTAGAAAAACGGTGACAGAAAATAGAAAGTAATTATAAAAAGTCGTTTTTTCTGGTGATCTATCTGAAAACAACTAGTTTGAAGGTGAATAACCCCTTTAAAACACTTTAATTTTTTGGAGTAACTGTTCCTTTAATATGCAAATGTATTTTCCATGTTGTTTAAAAAAGAAGTTAAGTACACAACACGCTGTAAAATATAAACTACATCCTTCGGTAATTCTAAACTAATCAAAGTTAAACTATATAAACCAAAAACAATTGAAAAACCTTAAACAACTTATATATTAATTGAACCTGGCATATAGCTGTAGATTAGCTGCTAAATACAATCCTAAATTAACTAAGAATTGTTCTTAGAAACAAAATTACTTCTGTTATCCACCTTCACAGAAGCTCTTAAATCTGATTTAATTATTTTCATTGCTTGTATTTAAAGATATTAGGAGTCGGAGTTGGAACATTTTTGGCGACTCTGACTCCAGATACCCAAAATTGCTCCTGACTCCAAAGAAGCACAGAGATGCACAGCACTAATTAGTAAGTGGAGTACAGAAAAAAGATTCCTAACAAGCATATGAGAATGTCAGTGAACTTTAAAGATTGCAAGACATCTGTAAGGTAATTTACAAAAGCTGTATTACTGCAAATAAATAAATATAAAGAAAATAAAGACTGATTTATCTGATAATGCAACTGGCTAATCGGTTGTATTGTGCAATACCTGTGTGTGTGAAAATTAAAACAAGCTTTTAGTGTAAACATGCAATAATTACTACTGTGCACTTAGTAAAGTTTGGCTCTGTGGAACATCAACACCCATATTTATGCATAGAACACATTTCTGAATCCCACAAAATCTGCCACGATGTGTAGCTGGCTATGGAGATTCTGGTTAACGGAAAAAAAAATATTTACAATTCTTAGGACATTAGCTGTGATAAAATATAAACTACCTCATTCCTTTGTGTCACATGCACTAGTTTTACTCAATTTATTAGACACTGTGCTTTTTTTAACACAGACATCCACCATTTGTTAAATGCATATAAGAACTCAGTGCCAAGAGCAACCATTGTCATGTTGGGCTCTACAGCCAGATAAGTGCTATAAGCAAATGTTCAAACAATACTGAAGCTACTGCATCTTCACTGTAGATAATAAGACTAGAAATACCAGTGCACCGATAAACAGGAGAGAGGTTATCTGTATTCTGGTAAAAAATCATGTTCCTTGCAATTTCCTTGTTTACCTAGTTTAGCTCAACAAATAACAACACATTTTTTCATGATTAAAACAATAGACAACGTAAAAAATTTAAAAGGGAAATATTTACTCATTATGATATAAATCAGTGATCCCCAACCAGTAGCTCAACCCCTTGGATGTTGCTCTCAATGGCCTCAAAGCAGGTGCTTATTTTTAAATTCCTGGTTTGGAGAAAAGTTTTGGTTGTATAAAAACCAGGTGCACTGTCAAACAGAACCTCTTGTAGGCTGCCAGTTCATATAGGGGCTACCAAACAGCATTATTTGACATCCCCATTGACTTTTTCATGCTTGTGTTGCTCCCCAACTCTTTTTTACATTTAAATGTGTAAAAAAGGTTGGGGACACCTGATATAAATAATCTGAGTAATAATCTAAGTAATCATTCTGAAGGCAAAAGTGTAGTTCACATTGAGCCTGATTTTGAAGCTTTCTAAGAATTTATAATTGGCCTTTATGTTTTATCTTCTCTTTTTGTTAACCTCCCTGTAATTAAAAATCACACCATAGAAATATAGTTGATACTGATCCATAAAATGATCATAATCTATGAAGTCCTGAGTAGCGTGGGATTGACCACTAAAGATGTAATATTTCAGTGGACACTCAGTAGCTCTTCCTCATACAGTATCTATTCATTAGTAATATTGGTTCAACAAAACTGTAATCAGATTTTCTCAGCTTTCCTCTCATTGACTTATTGAAGGGAAATGCCCATTCATTTTAGCTACAGGCCAAAGCATCAGCTGGGGAAAGCAATACTTTATAGGAAAGCCAGAAATCAGTGTTGCTCCTGCTCTAACTTTTTGAACATTGTTCTTAGGGCGGAAAGCTTTCACCCTCTCTTTATTTCAATGTGTTTTTATTTCATGAACTGCAAATGCACCAATTTCCCTCTCAGGAAAATTACAGTACTTGTAATGTGATTGGAACGAGTATGAATGTTAAGTCGAGATCTTTATGCTCTGGGAATGTTAATCCAGAGTGTTATGGTATATGTTTACAAATTCACATCCATTAAATGAACATATCCACTTACCACTGAGAAAAGGGGAAAATTGCAGCAATGCAGTCACATTCAGCAATATTTTGTTAAAGGGGTTATAAAGCCCAAAATAAAACTGCCCAATATAAGAAAAATGTGATCTAAGCAACTTTCCAATATACACTAATTGCAAAACAATGATTTTTAAAGTAGTTTCTAAATGTAATATAATGTAAAAAAAAAAAAAATAATGCTAATTATGCTCTACATTTACAAAATTTTCCCTATATTAAGTTTTTAAGTCATCTATTTCAACACCTCATGTAAATGGTTATTATTACATTTAACATCCTTCCTGACACCTTACTATCCCTAATTGTGTTTATGGTCATGCAAGAGAAAAGACTTGCTAGTTTTATTATTCCTGCTTTGTCACTGTTACTTATTCCACACAGCCTCATATTTATTACCTAGCTTTTTCAGTTGAATACATTTACATCAATATCTCTGTCTCCATCTCTCACTGTAATGAAAGAGAACATTAATATTAATAAACCAGTTATTGGGTGTAGTACTCTTCACTACCACACTCTTAGCCACAAGCTAAAAATGAGGTAGTAACCCATAGACATTAGCGAATTTTGCTGGAAATTGACAAATTTTTCGGTGAAGGGGGAGAATTTCACCCATCACTGCCTATTTTGACACCAGTGACAATTCTGACGCCGGCAACAATTCTGATGCGCTTTAAAGTCAAAGGGCGCTTATGAATTATTGATGTCGTCGGAATTGTCACCGGCGTCAAAATAAATTTGACGCCATCGAATTTTCGCTGCAATATTGAGAATTTATTCACCAGCGAAACATGGAATATTGCCACAAATTCACACTTGGCGAATAAATTCGCCCATCACTACCCATAGCACCATTAGCTTTTCTTAGTTAGCTGAAAAAAATTTAACAGATCAAACTAAAAATTAAAGAAAACTTTGGCTGACATGGGTCACTGCCCTGGTGCAAATTTGCACAGTGTTGATAAACAACCCCTAATCTTATATTTAAGATCCAACTTCACTGGTTTCAAAATGAATAATTGAAGAAGAAGGTGCAACCACAGCCACATGCACTGATTCTGCATTGGAAGAAAAGATTTTCTGTCCAGAGAGTGCACCTATGGCCTAATATAAATGCAGAATGGTTTATTAAAACTAACACTTGACAGATCCTTAAAATACAATAATGATCAAACATTAACACTGAAGTAGTGTATCTGTAGAAAAGTAAGGTGCCTGGGTGCAAAGCTGGACAAGTAGTATGCTGGATAGATAGAAGCTCGCACACACGGAGCTTAAGCAGAAACAATCAAAAAAAGAGAACAGACGTTTCGGCTAGGTCCCTAGCCTTCCTCAAAGAGTCTAAGTATAACAGCAACAACCATTTTAAAACACAGTTTCACAAATCTGTAGTAACCAGTTTAGTCCCTACACCAGTGCTTGAATTGGAGTGGAAAAAGTGGAGGTATGCTCTGTATGTTGAGTGTAGTGCAGCGCGCTAAAACAAGCCCCTCCCACAACCATAAGCCACACCCATTGTTATAATAAGCCTCACACACCAATACTTTCTGGTTTCACCCACTTTAACGCAAAACCATTTTGCTATTTCCATTTTGGTATTTCCTTCTAATGCACAGTTTAATGCCCAGTATGCATAGATGTGACCTGTAGGGACCCCAAAAACAAAATTGTGCATATGACTTTTCATGGCAGTCAGTCCAGCTTCTGCAAACACAGCACCTTGTCGTTGTATTGTGTCATAACAATCCCATCATATTCTATATAAACCAAGATTATTTCATATATATCATTCTCTCACTATTCCTTAATCTGCTACTGTTTAATACCTTCATTTTCTCTTTTTGTTTCCCCAGTTTTCTTCTTCTCCTCTCCTTTTCTCTATAACCCTCTCTGATGCCTACATCCTCTTTATCTGTTAAACACTTCTCTATCTCTTCTCTATTTCTCTCCCAAAAATCTTTTCTCTCATTTATTCTTCTATATATTTCACTATATTTAATTTTACCTCTGCATTTTATTTGCATGCAGAAGTGGAGAGGAGCAAAATAAAGTTCTGGGATTCAAAACTCTTGCATCCCCTCTGAGGGGATACTATTTCACAAAAATTAGAAGTGAAAGGATGGCATCCCTGTGCATCCCATCCCAATTCTAGCACTGCCCTAAACTAAAGGGTGCCAAGATGGGTTAGGCAGTCTATTACCTCTAACTAAGACTTGATGCTATTATATTGGGAGAAACTTTTAGGTTCACTGATTGTTTTTGATACAAAGATCCGCATATTTTCACTTTACGGGCCACTATTTTACACATAGCTAATTAATTGGCTACATAGTACAAGTTTGATTGGTAACATATATTGAAACTTGTTATTTAGTGCTTTTGAAATATGTACACTAAATTGTTAAATTTTTTATGGACACCTAGTTCTTTGGGATGTTGTATTATTACTCAATATGATGTACTTGATGATGAATATGCACAATGCACTTTATTTGATTAATTAGTGATACTAAGCACATGGCACTTGTGGGTGTGATATCCGAGGGTATGGGTATTTAAGTTGTTTGCACTTTGAATTAGGCACATCCTGAAGACGGTTCCTAGTGGACCGAAACGCATCAATGTCTAAGTTTGTTATAATGCAGTATCGTATATATATGTGTGTGTGTGTATATATATATATATATATATATATATATATATATATATATATATATATATAAATGTGTGTCTTTAAATGTTACCTTTCATGCAGCTTTGCTGAAAATGTACCCCGAAAAACTTGCTAGCAACAGCCAGCCTTTCATTTCTAGCTGGCTGCTTTCCCAGGATGAACAGGCGAACCAGTAGGATTTAATAATTTGCACTGAAGTAAGTCAGCCAAACCCCTGTAGCAGGCAGACAGCCAGCTTTCAGTGGACCTGTTGGGGAAACTGCAGTTGCCATATGTGTAAATCATTTTTAGGCCAAAGTGAAAGCAGGTAACATATTATTTTTATTATTATTATTATTATTATTAAAAAGGAAACATGCTCCTCTAAATTTCAGAAAGTGTGATATTAATGGTTTATTAAGATCTAGCAATGTATAAAAAAAGACTTTCATTTTAGACATGGGTTTCCTTTTTTACATACCGTAGCATGAAAGAAAATACCAGATAACGTTTTTTTTTCTATCCATGTCCACTATGAAAAGTTTGTGTTTTTTTATTTTATTACACATTCAGTTTCCTTCCTTGGCTTTAAAATCAACTATTTTGAGGGTTATTTATCAAATGTTGAATTTTAGAGTTTTTTAGACGTCGAATGAACTCACATCTTGAATGGAATGGTCTCTAATTTAAGAAAAATCTGGAATGGGAAAAACTTGAATCAGCGAGTTCGGGGTTAAAAACCAGAAAACTCGAATTGGTCAAGTTTTCGGCCAAATAAAAACTTGAATCACTCGAAATGAATTGAGTTTTCGGGCGAAACCCTCTGAAAAAAAACTCATGAAGGCTATTAACATCTTCAAATTGTGCAAGGAACTTCTGTCAATGATTTCTACATGACCTTGACAGGTTTAAAATTGTGTATTTTTGGATTCAAGCTATTTCCAGGGTTAGTAAATTTTGAAAACTTTTCGTTTTTTTTAACCCAAAAAAAATCTATTTTTTACTATAAAATAAAAAATTTAATTTTTTGTGGAAGACACAACTCTAACCTTAATAAATCTGCCCCTTAATGTCAAGTTTCCACTACTAAAATGACAGCCAATCAGATACTTAAAAATGCATTATATTCATGGCAAGTTTTAGGGTTGTATTTTTTTGCTCAACAGATAAATCCTTAGAAAATTTATATAGTGTTTCTATAAGGTAACTTCATATTTTTACTCCTTCCAAAAACAAACATCTGTTACATGAGTTTGTAAGTCTATACGAGACTCTACATACATATTTGAGAACGAGACGACAATGGATACATACACATACTGTAACAAGACAAATCATTTACTGAGTTACTGAAACTTAAATTAACACAACTATTAAAAGATTCCTGAAAATAAAAACCAGATGCAAACAGTCATTATATGTAGTTTTGCTTACGTTTTCTACATTAACACGACTTACAGGGCTACTTGAGCCCAAAACTTGAATCTTCTTTTTTTTTTTCTCTGACAACTTTAACCCTGGTCACTTGGCTGGTGTATAGACTCTCTGGTTTAGCCCAAGGCAGATATGCAAAGGGCTATCATAACAGATGAACTGAGAGAAAAGGAACAAAACCAAAATATGGGGGAGGGTTCAAGTTGTAAATACTCTTTTTTGTTCACAACAGTGGGTTGCTAATTACACATCCATGATCACATCTACTGTATGATCACTGGCCTGCACATGTTAGAATCAAAGGGCAGAAGAATCTTCCTCAATTACCCAAGGCGGCATTGTGTATGGCTAATAAAAATACATCTCCACAGTGTTCTTTGGCAATGGAGAAATATCTGCACACAAGCTAGAAATGAGGGCATGTACAAAAACACATTCATTAAATGCAGTGAGCCCTTGGGTATGACTATGTATGTATGACAATGTTCTCATGTCATTCATGAAAACAATAAATTGCACACTCTTGTAGACCCCACCTATATACCTGTTCAGTTAAGAATCCATCTGTATAGAAGAGTGTATAGAAGAGTGTATAGAAGAGTTTATAGAAGAGTGTAATTAATGTTTATGTCAGGATCATGTAACACAAATTACATCACTAAGCACTAATGACATCACTAAACCATTTATACGTATATATTTACAGCACACTTACTGGTTTTGTGTATTATATTTGGATTAATGTATCCCCTATTTTAAATTATAAGGAAATTGGAAGTCTCTGATGTGTTCCATGACTATATAGAGACACAAGGATACAAGCAGAGTGCTTTTATACAGGTCATGGAGCTCTGACACGACTTCCAATGTCATGTTTTAAAAAATAATACATATAATAAAGTTCTTTAAGTTGTGAAATTATTATGTGATTTATACATATCTTGTTTTCTTCCTAGGTGTTTATTAAAACTGTGTCCATATCTAATGCCAAATAAACTGATTCTCATTTTTTCTCATCAACAACAACATTGGTGTAAGGGCAATACTATTAGGCAGGTGCACAGGGCCATTCAATTTACAATCCAACATTAACCGTATGGAAATCCTATAATATATGGAAATCCTATAATATATACAGATACATGATAAAAATCAGTGCTAGCTTTGATTTTGCAAACTAGTGAAAGTAAACATTAGAGCAGGTCATAAGATCAAGCAATATGATTCTAAAGGAAAAACAAAATGTACACAATGAATTTCAATGGAATCTTAATTTTTTTTTTTAAAACTGTGCAGGTGTTTGATAAATAATTTATAGTTATTGTTTTTAGATATTGTTTTACTTTCCAGTGCTACATTTTAGACTGCATTTTTATTTTACTTGTAGAGCAAAATGCTGCTCTTTGAACAGCCTTCTAACAATACCCAAAACAAGCTCTCAAAAAGCCCAGATGAAGAAAGAACGTCACACTCTATTAAACTAAGGCACTAAGCCAGAAGAGAGCTCTGAGCCAGCAGACCATGCCTACCATTCTCAGACAAAGCCTTTCTGTGTTTAAAAGAGGCTGTAAAAAGAAAATAAGGCTAGATGTAATAGAAAATGCAAGGAAACCTATCATTTTGCCCATTAGTAAGACAAAAATAAAAATAATTTGCCTCAATTTGTAAGTATTTGGCAGTGCTGCCAAATAGATTGCATGTTAGTGCCACTTTTGCACTTGCAACTGGGCTACTACACAATGTACAGGTATGGGACCTGTTGTCCAGAATGCTCGGGACCCGGGGTTTTGCAGATAATGGATCTTTCTATAATTTCGATCTTTCTGTCTTAAGTCTACTAGAAAATAATGTAAACATTAAATAAACCTAATAGGCTGGTTTTGCTGCCAATAAGGATTAATTATATCTTAGTGTGGATCAAGTACATAGTACTGATTTATTATTACAGAGAAAAAGGAAATACTTTTTAAAATTTTGGTTTATTTGTATAAAATGGAGTCTGTTGGAGACGGTCTTTCTGTAATTTCGAGGTTTGCAAGGTATATGCAATTTACATGCTTTCCTATTAGTGATTAACATTACTGGAGGACTCTTCAAGGTGGTGGCACACGTGGCTATTCGGGGAGATTAGTCGCCCAGCGACAAATCTCCTCTTCTTCGGACGACTTATCTCCCCGAAATGCCTTCCCACCGGCTTGAATGTGAATCGCTGGTGGGATGCCACTCGGATCCTCGTGAGGCAACTTCGGGCGAAAATGATTTAATATCTTAGATGTGAGTAAACATAGTCTATTATTTCCAGAACAATAAATCATATAATGCAATTGCAAAAGCACTGGGGTGGAGTAGAAGAGTAGAAAAGATATATAAAAGAACTTGGTTAAAGGTGTGTGTAAGCACATCTACTCAGAAAATCAAAGACTCCAGAAATCACTTGCTGACCAAAGATGAAGCTGCACTGGCCTGTATATAAACGGAGGTTGAAAAACAGGCAAACCACTTGCCTCTTCCCATTCAAGTGAAATTTTTGACCACAACCATTTTTCTGGCCAAACCCCCTAATTACTGTGTTCATTTTACAAAATTTGGCAGGCTATGAAAGTTTGAATTTCTGTGGTTCTTATGTGTTATTACAGTTTTGCTAATGAAGGTGGATTTCCCTTTAAGCTGCAAGTCACAGTTCTCCCAAGAGAACTGCTTATCTTAAATTGTTACAATTGTTTCTTTGCTTATCTTAAATTGCTACAAAAGTATCTAAGTGCACCTGCAACATATTGTGGGCTCTTTGCCAAAAGCCAATTAAGTTTTAGAAACTTTGTATCTTTTTCTGGCTGTTCAGTGCAGGAAATACAAAGAGAAAGAGGGGGCATGTGGACAGCTGGGAGGTATGCACGTGTCCCAATTTCAATGCTGCAACCACCTATGCAAAATTTTCCCAGTGTGTTCCTATATAAAAATTTATATGCTCATATCTTGCTGATTATGGGGACATTTTAATGGTGGAGAATCCTTACATCAAAGTAGGGGATTTTACTCTTTAAAAGCTTCACTGGATTATATAGATTGCTGCAGATGACCGGAGTGATTTTAAAGTCAGTCAACCGTACTTTACAGCTAGAGTTACTTTTCCCTAAACAAAACTGGAGAACCAAATACACAGGGGAATGTACCAATAAAGATACTTATGGTGCAACAGAGAACTATTTTGATTTATCAGACATACTGGAAACATACCAGATGTCCTAGTTAATGTCGATCAACAAAGATCTTTATAGATGCTGTAGACCAGTGCTGTCCAATTTATATGGTACAGAGAGCCGGAATTTTTCTACATGGTGGAGGGCAGATAATGGAAGCCAGTGTTAGCCACTCCCTGTTTTTAGACCACACCCACTTTAAACCACACCTATGTTACCACAAGACCATGTCCACATTAATAGCACACCAAAAAAACCGATGGTTGGTGCTCACTGCAGGGATCAGGGCCGGAACTAGGGGTAGGCAGAATAGGCACTATCTAGGACACCATAATTGAGGGGCACACTTTTAATGGTTTTTTTTTTTTCATTTTATTCAAGCGTTTGTTTCAATAATCATGGTCACTCAGTTGGGGGGAATCCCCCTCCTTCACCTTCTCCCTCTTGCCAGCAAGTAATAGCTACTTCTGTGCGGTGCGGCAGTGCAGCGTGACGTGGGTATACCGTCAATGACATCACTGGTTGGGTGGCAGAGAGAGGCAGAGAGCTGGCGGCCTGCTTGGTGTGGCTCTTACTGTTCTCAGCCTTGCACAGTTGCACTGAACTGAAGACATTCTTTCTATTACTGTGAAAATGTGAAGCTTCCTGCTGGCACAGCCAGGTACAGATTTGGGCTGGGGGCCATATGTTTGCTGCTGTTGCTGCTGGGCTGTGCACTGGTACAGGTACATAAATACTTGAAGACAATATGATGTGATCAGATTTATTTTTGGCTGCTGCTGGCACAGGTTAAGATTGGGGGCAATATGATGGCTGCAGGAGGGCTGTATGATGGATGCCTGCTGAGCTTGCTGGTACAGGTATGGGGGGGCAGTATGATGGATGGCTGCTGGGTTTTCTGGTACAGGGGGCAGTAATATAAATGAAAAAGTGTTGTACATTTTCTTGCTTTCTTTATTTAAACCCATCATGGTAAGGAGGTAAATGATAATGCAGGACAGGGGGCGCTGATTGAAGCTCTTGCCTAGGGTGCCAAATTACC
Source organism: Xenopus laevis (assembly GCF_017654675.1). NCBI lineage: Eukaryota > Metazoa > Chordata > Amphibia > Anura > Pipidae > Xenopus > Xenopus laevis. The sequence continues at coordinate 100,209,109 of NC_054373.1, read as the reverse complement.
TTGGCCCGGCACCGGCAGGGATGCCACTCATTTGTGAAAAAAGTTAAGTCATATTAAACCATAATCCATATACCTCCACCTCCCCTGTATATAATACAGTACCCCAGCATATGATTAAACACCTTAGGGGCCTCTAACAATTATTTTCAAATGCTAACAAACCCCCAGAACAGGCTTATGTTCCATAGGGATCATAGGTCAGGCAGAGTATGGCAAACACAAGGTGCAAAGAGCAGGCAAAGTATGACACACACAGGGAGCATAGGGAAGGCAGAACAGAGCAGGAGAATCGGGACCAGTCTAATATGTACTACATACAGTGAAACAGTGCTGGTGCCCCATTAGCATTTTGTAGTGTGAACAATGTGGGCAGTTTCAATCTGGGTCTCAGGTGTGAACAGTACAGGGGGGGATTACATGTGTGAACAATACAGGGGATTACAGTGTGAATTCGAGGTTTAAACTATGCAGGGGCCAGTTTATCTCTGTAGTGATACCTTTTAAAGTTTACAAATGGTAAACAGACTCAGCAGGCAGACTTTGATGTGGAGGGCCCCATAACTGTCACCACATGTAGTTTGAGTAGAGTTTAGCACCAAGGTGCAGATGTGTTCCTTGATCTGATGTGAAAATCAAAGCTGCCCAATCAACATTGACTGATTTTGGGCCAGATATCGGTCGGGTAGCCACGTTGAAGGACCCCATTTACAGGTAGAGGAGTCTAAATGGCTCAAATTGGCAGCTTATATCAGCCCTTGTACAGCCACCTTGAGGCAGTTAGGGTAGGAGTTTCAGGCTGCTCTAAAATAGATAATAGCACAATATTAAAAAAAAGACTTCTCCTGGATATCAAGTTCTGGGGACGTTTCCTAGGAATGGCATTTTGGTTTTACAAGAACATCTGATTTTTGGTGCAATATTTATAGGCCTTAATTACTCTGCAGCAAGGGAAATCTGTTTGCTTTTTGCTTTCCCCTGCAGAATCACAAAGGAATTTTGGGAAACTGTACTTATGAAAATCAGGTATTCGAAAAAAAAAAACAAAAACGTGTCCTTCTGGGAATGACATACCTATGGTTTGTAAAAATGTTTTAACATCCCTTCAATTGCTTTCATAAATTCCCAGCTTTAAGGACCCCTTAAAATATTCACATAACCAGAATAGCTCATAAAATACTCTGTAAGAAAAAAAACTAATCAAAAAAGGTCCTTTTAACTGAAGTAATGCAACACTGTACTTCTAACAACTGACTAGGTCAAATAACTCATTTAAAAAGGCTCTCAGAGGTCTAGTTAAACTATGGTAAGTCAGAGCCAAAGCACACAGTTAAATTAATTTCATCAAACCTACAAATCTGTATGCTTTTAAAATTGTTGCAAGTTGCTGCACTAGCTTTAATTCATGTAGAGCCAAAGAAAAGGTTTCTGGCAAGCCATGTTATCCCATAAAGCAAGAACTGTGACATATTCAGTTTACTATCAGTGCTCTGCATATTCTAAATATGCCACTGAGGAACTTACACATGGTCAGCTTTACCCCTTCTGTGTTTCTCTTCAATTGTACATTTCTGCTTTGTCCCTTTAGGTGTGTGAATACAAAATATCTTTAGCAAGCAAAAATTATCTTTTTTGCAGATTTTGAAGAAACTGTGTGCACACAGAGAGGTGGCTAACGTCAAAATATGTGAGCATGATTGCATGCCTTATAGAGAATACTGAATGTGTCTGTGTTGTTGTTTGGCATTAATGCAGAGTTATTGTTTATTTGGGTCCCAATCCCTTTGCATCCCAACAATTGAGGAAGCATTCCACTTTGCTCATATCAGTGTTACAGATATGAAGAAAAACGGTTGTAACTGACCCCTTATATTATTAGTATTGAGTCCTATATATCCAGAAAAGCAAACATTCTTTCACCTTGATTTTAATGTATGGTAGGCCTATCCACTTCTATACAGGATTGGTTAGGACACCTCTGCATTAGCCCATTATAAAATTAGCCAGACACCTATTGGGCAGTTTAGAAAACCCATCTAGAATGGGGTGAGAACCACATCAGCTCAACAGACCTGCCTAGCTCACATTATGAACTGATAACTTGCAATACAATGCCCAGTTTACAAGCTGAGCTTTTTAATTACAGGCAATTAAACATGTTTGAAATTGAGATGAATTTAGAGCAATAAAGTAAATAATATAGGAGATTAAGCCCAGCAACATTAGAAACAGAAACAGCAAATTAGGTGGATTAGTCACATGTAGTTGTTATTTGTGGCACCGTTAGAAAAAACAGGAGAGAGAGAGAGAGGGAGGGAGGGAGAGAGAGAGAGAGAGGGAGGGAGGGGGAGAGAGAGAGAGAGAGAGAGAGAGAGAGAGAGAGAGAGAGAGAGAGAGAGAGAGAGAGAGAGAGAGAGAGAGAGATATGAGAAGGAAGCTGAATGCTATATTGTCACAGAAATTAGGAGTCCCCAATTTCCCCCAGGAGTTATCTGGTTTAAGAAGGAAAGCAGTCACATAAATATATAGGTTATGTTTCCTTTTAGGACAGGCCCTGAATCATAAAATACAAATCATTTACAGCATATGAGTTGAGCTTGAAGGAATAGCATTATTCTAGTACTGGATACAAATCCAAATGCTGTTGTTTTATTATTATTATTACATTATTGTTATCATCACATATTTATAAAGTGCAAACATATTCTGCAGTGGTATACAAAAAATATACACACTAAACATACGAAAAACAACCAATAAACTATACAATATGTAGAGAGGGCCCTGTCCAAATTCAAAAGCAGAGTTATTAATCTCATCTTGAATTCCAAAACACTAATTCAGTCTCTTATCATCTCCCGCCTTGATTACTGCAACCTACTCCTCACAGGTATTCCAACAAGTCACCTTTCACAACTCCAATCTTTTCTAAATGCTGCTGCTAGACTCATTCATCTATCTCACCGTTCAACATTAGCTGCTCCCATATGCATGTCCCAATCTCCTCTAGAATCAAATTCAAATTAGTAAAATTTACATTGAAGGCCCTTAACAATGAAGTGCCTCCCTATATTTCATCTCTGATCTCCAAATACACTAAACCTTCACTCTGCTTCTGACCTTCGCTCGCTTCTCCTCTCATCCCTTGTGCCCATTCTCGACTATAAGACTTCTCTCGGGCTTCTGCTTTTCTCTGGAACTCCAGCTGTCAGACTTTCTCCTTCTTTCCAAACTTTCAAACACTCCTTAAGGGTAGGGGCAGACGGGCAGATTCAGGGAGATTTAGTCGCCTGGCGACTAATCGCCTCTTCTGCATGGCGACAATCTCCCCGAACTGCCTTCTTCTTGCCTTCCGCCTGCTTGAATGAGAAAAACGCCGGCACAATGCACTTGCGGAACTTCGATTTACGAAATCGCCCGAAGTTTGAGCGATTTCGGAAATCTAAGGGCTGCGAGTAATAAGCAGTAGTCTGAAGTATCCAAAAATAAAGAAAATTGTATACTGGAAAATAGTTAACTTTGAGTTAAATAAGCGAGGAAGGTATTGCAGGGGGGATACTATTGAACGCTTCTGGGAAAAATTACAAGAACAATAAAATTGTCATGGTACCCTGGAGTGTTTTTATTACGGATATAAGAGAATCCAAGAAGAGTATGAGAAGAACACATCTATTGTGGAGTTTTTTGCCTTAGTCAATTTTTCGTTTGCTAGACTTTATAAAGTACCAGTCTGTATGATATTTTAACTGTAACAGCAAGAGATATACAATGCTTGTGGACAAAACTGCAGTACTCAACTGTGAATGTATCAATTTTAACTAAATCTCCTATGATTGATTACATGTTACATGAGAAGTCCATCGTCATAAACACACAGTATTGCGTTACTAACCAATTTCCCACCTGTACCATAAGATTATGAGGCCTTTTACTTTCTCAAGTTTCTATTTTAGCCAAGCTTTAAAAGGGGATTTGGCAGTGGATCACCCTTGCTTTGAAAAACCACCCTAACATGATCACACTTTTTGCTCTCTGCCATGACAGTGTTTGTTTTGATCTCTTGGTTTCCAGGCACTTTGACACTGTCAGCACTCAGGATCTAATACTGCTTGAAACCAAATGCTGAACGTAGGTAAAGGCCACATAATGCACTGAACATTCCCAAAATAAGAACAGACCTGAATGACAGGTTCCCAATGACAGTAATAAGCAAGGCAATGCTTGGATAAATAAATAGTTCTGCTGGCTCAAGTTTTTGATATATATTATATTATTTCAAGGAACACATAAGTCTTGTTGGATGTTTCATATGGCAACAGTTCTAAAAGGATATTATATTATGCCATAGCTTCCAAACATGCCAAAATGCAAGAGTCTTACATGGCTGTGCCCCTTAATAATTGATCATATGATTATTCAAAAGCTGCTGTACAGCTGATCATAATTAAGAACTGCACAGCTTTAGGGACAAATAAAGAGCCAAAAATTTGACCATCCCTGGAAATAAGGTTCAATTAGAAAATTTACAACTGGGTTAACAGCTTCTATATCTAAACCCCCTACACAATATGTTTGCAAACGGTAAGAGACCACGTAAATTAAAGGGGCTGTATAGTCCCTTGTCTATACATGAAGTCAATGAATAGGGGAATAGGGCTTGTACCATCATGAAAAAAAATCTATGTTTTTGTTATTTCTTGAGCTAAACAGAGCCCCTAAAAAGGGCAAATGTCTCTGTGTTTTAAACAATAGGCAAATGCCACGAGACGCTTATCTGTGTGACCTTAAAGGGGTTGTTCACCTTTGAGATAACTTATTATGATGTAGAGAGTGATATTCTCAGACAATTTGCAATTGGCTTTCATTTTTTATTTTAAGGTTTTTAAGTTATTTAGCTTTTAATTCAGCAACTCTTCAATTTGCATTTTAAGCAAATCTGGTTGCTGGGGTGCAAATTCCCCTAGCAACCACGCACTGATTTAAATAAGAGACTGGAATATGAATAGGAGAGGGACTGAATAGAAAGATGAAGAATACCAAGTAGCAATTTGTAACCTTACAGAGCATTTGCTTTTTAGAAGTGTTCAGCGGCGCCTATTTGAAATCTGCAAAGAGTCAGAAGACAAAAAGGCAAATAACTATAAAAATATATAAAAAAAAATAATAATGAAAACCAATTGAAAAGTTGCTTGGAATTGGCCATTCTATAACATACTAAAAGTTAATCTAAAGGTGAATCACCCCTTTAAAATAGAATATTTATAAGATACTGAAAGGATGGAATCACGACCATCCCTTTAACATAAGTGTTTTCCACAACCTCTTGAAATTTCTAGAGGGGTTGTGGTAATGAAAGAAAATTATTACACATATTCCGGACTTGTGCAGAGAGGTTGGTTTCATAAAGCCTTATTGTTTGAACTCCAACCAGACCCCTTGACATTTATACTGGGAAAGAAAATACTCAAGCTTAAAAATCCAACTGGAAAATTAGCAAATGCTCTCCTTACTGCAGCAAGTGTGCATTACGGCCCAGTGGAAAAGTTTTCACCACCGCCCCCCACATCAGAAATGGATTTCCTAGAGAGACCACTTCATCAGAAGAATGGAATATCTAACAGCATGTAGAAATGACACAGTAGACCTCTTTAACTGGAATACCACGCAGGGAGCTTAATTGTACTAGGTGAACTTTCTTAGTTTGTATAAAAGTCTGTCCAGTTTTGCACTGTTGAGTCTAACACTGCTCCTTTTTAAGTGGATATAAATAAAAACAAAATATTTACCTAATGAAATGTAATTCTAAGCAATTAAGCAAGTCAATGTATATTTATTTAAAAAGAAAACCGATTGTTTTATTTGTAATTACAATTGAAATCAATATTCTGTTCCTTTTTTGCACTGCTGATTTTATCTCTTAAAACAATGTGCAGAATTCAGCTTTGCATTCTTCTTTACAAAACTAAAAAATGGTCTTGTGTAAAGCAGCGATAAGACATTTCTTTATCCTTTCCTGAATCAGGCAATGACCATGGGACATCATTTAAAGACACAAATATTTCCCACAGACACTGAAAAGAAACTATGAAGCTTCAAGTCTATCCAGGTACAGAGCTTTTATTTTACACACATACAATCAATCAAGTTTTAAAGCTTTAAAAAAAACCTGAATATTGTGGGGATTTACCCTTATTTAACTATTGCAGAAAACAAACATTATATTTTTTTGCCCTACCCCCAACCGTTTACAGAAGTCAAACATAGAAGGTGACAAGATGGATAACCATGGTCAATTCTTAAAACAAACTGTGCTGTTTTGCTAGAATTCCATGAACCACCATTTGTTTCCCATATGAGGTTCCTTATATCAGGGCTGTCAAAGTGATTCAGTGGAGTGTCCTTATTATATAATAGACTACATGTCCATGGGCTGGACAAGAGAGAAATGCTGATTTCATACAAAGAAATCTGTGAAACCCTCAGGCAGGCTGGGACCATAAAAATCCCTTGGAGAGCTATTGAGTAGGCCTCAAGTTTTACAGCCCTCCCTCATATAAGAATTGTGTACATTAGTATGGCTCACATACCCATCAAAGCCTATTATTCTTGTGATTCCTTATTTGCAGTTTAAATAGTTAACTATCCCTGTGGAAAACGTTATATTGGGCAAACCACTTAGAACTGAAAGGTAGAACTTCTAACAGTAAATATTAAGGCCATTACCCAGCATCCCCATAAAGTACTCGATTAGCCAGCCAAAAATTCAAGAATTTCCAATGATTCCTCCTAAAAGGATGGGCCAGATTAAATAAAAGGTTGCTGAAGATAAGGAACACATACTGCATAAAGGCCACATAAACACTAGAATGTGTTACCTGTGTTTCAGTGATAGGATTGTACAAATATTTTTTTTAATATAAATTATTTAGCTATGCAGGAAAAAACCAATTCAGGCATGCTTTGCATCTGCTTATCTGCTTCAGGGGGTTAATCACTCATGTAGCCCTGACCAGAGTTTAAACTTCCTGCTGTGAACAAGCCCTAAAGTGAGAAGGAGCATTTCATGCCCAAAATTAAATGCCTGCCTTTTCATCTTTTATTGTTGGTCACAGAGTAATAATAGCAAGAGGTTTGTTTTCTGGCAAATTGTGTATATTATGCATTTGTTATATGTTTTTGTAGTGCTAACAATTGTTCTACATTATCATCCATAATATACAGTACAGGTATAGGATCCCTTATCCGGAAACCCGATATCCAGAAAGCTCCGAATTACGGAATGGATAGACTCCATTTTATCCAAATAATCCAAATTTTTAAAAATGATTTCCTTTTTCTCTGTAATAATAAAACAGTACCTTGTACTTGATCCCAACTAAGATATAATTAAATCCTTATTGCAAGCAAAACCAGCCTCTTGGGTTTATTTAATGTTTATATGAATTTCTAGTAGACTTATGGCATGAAGACCCAAATTACGGAAAGATCCGTTAACCGGAAAACCCCAGGTCCCGAGCATTCTGGATAAAAGGTCCTATACCTGTATGTATATTTTTATTTATAGAGCACTGCTTGTGCACACAGCATTTGTCCATTAGACAATCCTTTGTATTCCTCCTTTCAATTTAATTGATGAGGCTTTAAAGTCTAGAATATAATATACAACATACCTGGGCCATTTCCTATCATCTTTTAATAATTAATACCACAATCCAATGTTTGACAACTGTAAGATTGAATGAGCAGGGCCTTCTCTTCCATTCACCGCAATAGGTATTGGCAGACACTATTTTCTGTACCTGCTACATAATACACTGACAATTATTATTAATTTATTGCAAACTATTTAACTTAATTGATACAGATGAAACATACTTTTTGGGGCATATTTATCAAGGGTCGAATTTAGAATTGAAAAAACTTAGAAATTTGAATTAAAAAAGACCAACCGAAATTAAGTTTTTTTTGGTCGAATAGGTCAGTTTTTAAACAAATAGGTCTGTATTCGGTCGAATTCGAATCGTTCAAATCAAAGTAATAGCGCATTCAATCGAATTCGACTCAAAGTTTTTCCCAAAAAAACTTTTTCAAAGTCCACCAATTGACTCCAAATAGGTTCTAGGAGGTCCCCTATAGGCTAAAATAGCAATTCGGTAGGTTTTAGATGGCGAATGGTCTAAGTCGAATTTTTAAAGAGACAGTACATGATAAATTTCGATATTCGAATTTTCAAATTTTTTTCAAATCAAATTTGGACTATTCTAGACGAAGTACACATAAAATAGCTCGAAATTCAAATTTTTTTCATTCAAAAATTCACCTCGACCTTTGATAAATCTGCCCCTTACTGTTAAAATTGTAAATTAATATTTAAAAAATAAACACTGGTGTGAAAACAATGAGCACATTCTGCTAAAATTAAATAATTCACGGTTTCCCTGTGCTTGTGTGCGATATTCAGTGTCTTCTACTTAGTACAACATTATAGGCCCACTGCTTTGGTTAAAGGTTTTGTTTTTCCAAATGCAAAGAGGTATATTTAATGTTCTTAAAAGCCAGCATTTATTGCCACCACACACACTACCCTCCACTTCTTTACACAACTCCTACAAAGAGCTACATCAATCTCCTCCTTGGAGTTTCACAGGACAGCTCATACTGTGCTGGAGTCAGACAGAACTGGCCATCCTGGTGCTTGGAATTATAGCTTTGTACAAACATATGACAGCTCTTCTTCAGATCCTGTCACAAATACTCGCCCACTTCATTCCTTATGGCTTCCAAGCTCTAAAAAAAACAAAAACACTACCATGCAACGGATATATTACTATTAAAAGTTTTTAAAGTGTCTCTCGGTAGCCAAGAAGTGACAAAGAAAAAAGTTCTAATATCAAATACCTGCCTATTAGGCCACTTCATATCATTGTACAGGGCAATAACTTAAAATTATTTTAATATTTTTTTATACACACCACGGGGCAGATTTACATAGGGTCGAATATCGAGATTTACACAGGGTCGAATATCGAGGGTTAATTAAACCTCGATATTCGACTGCCGAAGTTAAATCCTTCGACTTCGAATATCGAAGTCGAAGGATTTACCGCAATTCGTTTGATCGAATAATTAAATCCTTCGAGTTGTTCGATTCGAAGGATTTTAATCCATCGATCGAACGATTTTTCTTCGACCACAAGAAGCTTACAAAGCCTATAGGGACCTTCCCCATAGGCTAACATTGAGGTTCGGTAGGTTTTAGACGGCGAAGTAGGGGGTGAAGTTTTTTTTAAAGAGACAGTACTTCGGCTACCGAATGGGTGAATGGTCGAATAGTCGAACGATTTTTAGTTTGAATCGTTCGATTCGAAGTCGAAGTTGTAGTCGAAGGTCGAAGTAGCCAATTCGATGGTCGAAGTAGCCAAAAAAAATCATTAAAAATTCTAACTTTTTTTTAATTCTAATCCTTCACTCGAGCTGAGTAAATGTGCCCCCAAGTATTCTGCATCATTCAACAATTAGATACAACGGGGCAGATTTACTTTAGGGGGCGAAGTGGCGTAATGGAATATATATATATATATATATATATATATATATATATATATATATATATATATATATTCCATTACGCCACTTCGCCCCCTAAAATTGGAAAATTGTGAAATTGGAAAAAATGCTGTGTATAGGATTTGTACCTGGCAAAATATGCTGTTAAATAATTTGTTAATCGTGTATATATAATATGTTGTCATAAATAGAAAACACTATATTTTCAAATAGATAAGCATTTAAATTCAAATATTAAGTTGCTCCTACCTAAAGCTGGCCATAGATGCAAAGACATAGTCATACACACTCCGTGTGAAGTCTGAATAATCGTTCAGACAAATTTTGTACAATGGCTATTGGTCTTTTATTTGATTAGACAGGTTAGAAGATTTCTGTCGGCTAACGATAAAATCTCTTCATGTACTGCTTATCTGACGATATCAATGGGTGACTATCACTACTATTTGTCAGACAGAATTTTTGTATGATTGCTGTCAATTAATGACCAGAACATTGTCTGATTCATTTTTTCTACTTTATTTAATATGAATGATTAGTTGTAGATCATTACATTGAAATGAACAATCTTTCGTCGTACAAAAAAACTAAAATCTGCACATCTATGGCCAGTTTAATTTCCACAGAGGACCCAGCAAAGATTAACTGTTCTCCTTCTGCAAATGTTACTTTTGCTCAGCTAAATGAAGAGAACCCTCTCTCTCATTCATTTTAAATCCTGCATTGTGTGACTATTACTTGCAGCATGTGAATAGAAGTTATTTTTAGCTCACATTTCACATGCTTTCTTCATTTTTTATTTAAATGAAATCATTTAAATATGTTTACTGTCTGAAAACTGGGATTCTGGGTGCTGAGCAAAACATATGCCAAAAATAAAGCAGTGAATAAACACAGCAAGGAATTTGCACTAACCCACAGAGAAGAGGTGATAAAATCCTGGAAAGCCACACAACTTGCTGCTATACAAAATCCCAAATGGCCTTGTTTCTATAATTATTTGCCCAAGAAATTCTGTCGCCAGAAACTCCACAGATTATGCAAAGCCCTTATTTGGAGAAAGTTATTCAAGGATTCTAAAGCAGATATAAACAGTTCTGGAAAACTGAAGGGTACCAGTCTGTAGAAAAAAAACACGAGTTTGATCAATGTACTGTACAAAGAACAAGCCAGGAATTTTACTCTTCAGATTACTTTTTCCTCCTGTGTTTTGTCAAAAGTATGCACAACATAATGGCATTGTACTCATATGTACGTCCTTACAAAATAGGTGCCATCCACTTACATGCCACATGCTAAAACCATCAGTGAATGCAAAACATCTATATGTGGCAAATACTTCAAGTAACAAATTTGTTTCTAACAACTAGTAAGGATTTTTAACCCTGTTGTAAACATGATATTAAAAAATGTCTCACATTAATTCAAATGAAGCATAAATCTAAATATCGATAATATCAGCAACATATATGGCACATGCACTTTTAGTGGCAACACAGATAAAGACAACTAACAGGTCTTATAAAATCCAAAGTAATGCTTAATTGTAGAGAAAAGTTTCTGGTGGGACCCAAGACTGTCTCAAGGAGCCTCCACCTACTGATTAAAGTTAACTTTTAGTATGATGCAAAGGGTTATATTCTGAGTCAATTAGCAATTCGTTTTAATTTTCTATTATTTTTGGTTTTTGAATTGTTTAGCTTTTTATTCAGCAGCTTTCCAGCTTGAAATTTCGTCAGTCTAGTTGCTAGGGTCAAAATTAACCTAGCAACCATGCACTGATTTCAATAAGAGATAGGAATATGAAGAGGAGATGGCCTAAATAGAAAGATGAGCAATAAAAAGTATCACTAACAATACATTTGTAGCTTTACAGAGCCTTTGTTTTTAAGTGGGGTCAGTGAAGGCAAATAATTAAAAAAAGATAAAAAATAAATAAATAATGAAGACCAATTGAAAAGTTGCTTAGAAACAGCCATTTTATAACATACTGAAAGGTGAACCACCCATTTAAGTGTTGCTTATGATTTATAGAGGCACTAGCGAAAGTGTCTGAGTTTTGCTTTCAGGGGTTTAGAAATTCTGACAAATTATTTTGCGCCCATATTTAGACTTTGTCAACCTAATAATGTATAAAAAGGGCTGCTGTATCACTGTATGGTATTTGTTACCTATTTTTCCAAATAGCATAGCATTTAGCATTTCTACCAATACAAGAAATCAAAACGCTCTGCCTAATGTTTTTTTTTATGACAAAAGATTCTTTTATATACCCCAGAACAGTGAGGAAGTTTATATATTCAAAAATGAGCAATGAACAAGACTGGGAATTTTAGAAGCCCAAGTTACAAAGTAAAAACAAAGTGTGTAATGCATTCCTGACTTGAAGTTTTTAGCTGAGGGGTTTCAGAAAGGCAAGCCCATCCTTTGAGCACAGGCTTCTGTTTTCATATTCATGGGGATCCAGAGGGATTCTGAATCAGGAAGCTGACATCGACTAATTTTACTGATTGTAAAATTCATCTCTAGGGAAAGTGAAGGATGCCAGCCATGTAATACATCTCAAGGCACTGTCACTTTGCTTTATGTTCCCACTAAACTTGCCTTTCCAGTGGGGCCTCACATCACACTAGGCTGTGAGGCACATTATAAGGGGAAAATTTGATAAAATATATATACACTGAAAACGATATGATCATTTAAAAAATGAGATGGGGGCAGGTTCAAATGAAGACACATTTGTTTTAATGAATACTGAGTTAACAGCGATAAAATAATTTTTAAAAAGAAAGCATTCTGCATGGCAAACAAGTAGGCAGACCCATATCCAAACAAACTAACCTACGCACAGCCAAACTTTTCTCTTTATACAGTAGAACCCCCATTTTACATCCTCTGATTTTTCCTGAGTTTTCCCTCATTTTACATTGTTGTTTTGTGGTCCCACCTATATATTTTGCATAATACATTTCCCTGATTTTATATTTTCCTGGATTTTACATAATTTTTTTCTGGTCCCCTGAAAAGCGTAAAATGGGGGATTTACTGTATATAAGATATAGACCCTATTTTATCTATCTTTACTGTGGTTCATTCTGTTATACAATTAAATACCTCTTTATAATGGTGGATGTAGTGTGAATGCAGTAAAAACACATGTATCTCCATGAAACTCACATACATACATATTAATAAATCTCAGTCTCAAGCAGATACGTTCATTGCTGCAGTATTGACCATCATGGATTGTGTTTTTGACACTGTGCTCTATTCACTGAATGCATTCATTGCAAATGAGTTTTGGATACATTACCACACAAAGTGCCACAGTCAATGGAATCACTGATTCACCTTGGTCTTCCAAAATATGCACTATTACACAACAATTCGTTGGGTTAGTACTTATCAGCGAAGCTGGTACTGGTTAATTTGTTAAACTGGAAAATGATTACTCCATGTGTGACCAGTAAAAGTGCACTGGCAGAAAAAAAAACAGAATCAATAGAAAAAAAAATCTACAGTCATTTATCTTATTAAAACCAGAGGACAGGACTTGAAAATTAACATAAAGGGCCAGATTCAATTCAGTGAGAAAATGTTATCTCACTGTTTATCACCTGGATAGTCATGGACATGATTTAATTCGAGGAGAAAAAACTTCTCCTAATTTACTTCTAGTTTCCCATAGACTTCACATGATAAACACTGAGATAAGTTTTTCTGAAGCGAATTGCATCTCAAATTGAATCTTGTCCGTGAGTTTTAACGTGATAAACTATTTTCTCACTGAATTGAATCTGGCCCAAAATATGATAGAAGCTCAGGACCAAAGTTCTTGCCAGCATTAAATTATTTCAATTTCAGTTTTAATACTATTCTAAAGTGTGACTTAAAGTGATACTGACACTAAAAATGTACATTTATAAAAAAATATTATATTAATAAAAGTTACCTATAATAATATATATAGTCATACTATTTTTTCAAAACGCTACTACTATTATTTTGCACCAAACTGTATGTTACCTGGTGGCATGTGTCCTTTACACAGCACATTATTTAAAAATACAGGAGAAGATGTGGTTATTAAAAATGTATTATATATTTATTTCTAATTATTAAAATTGCAGAGGTAACATGACAATCATTACCAAGGGGCCTAATAATGGGGGCATAGTTGGGATCCTGGCTTAATAGAAATTTTAAAATAATCTAAACCATCATGGGGACTAGACCTAAAGACTTTACTGCAGGCTCCTCCAGTCCTATTTATGTCATTGTTTAAAATAGGTAAAATGCAGTAAGCTAGTTTTATATATAGTTTGTATTATTAGAGAAGAGTAACAAATCAGGCATACTTTTTTTTCATTAGAAAGGGTGGAATGACAAAGCTGGTTATAGAGCATTAAGTATAACAGGATGTTAGATCATAGATTCCATGCATTTTCTACCATCCCTTTTACCAGTTACATCAGGAATTCAAATTTAATTAAAAATAAATAAAATGCTTTGTATGTAGTATCATTTTGGCAGTTTATCACTTAGATAAGCCTGCAATATTATCCCTGGGGTCTTCCACAAATTGAATTCACCCTAAATCTCTCGTTATTATGCACTGTTATATGTATCGGTGTATGCAGAACACGCAAAATCTCCAATTTCTTACTTTGCCTTCTCAAAGCCTAAAAGCAAACAGCTGTGGCACACTAATTAAAACCATAATGTTGCCTTACATGTCAGTACAAGATATTTCATTTAAAAAAATAAAATATAGAGCAGAAAAGATTTCCTGTGGCTTAACTGCTCTGCTGCCAGAGACTGGGCTACAAACCTATGTTCAAACTAAAAAACGCAGGCTGTATCTTTCGTACAGCAGAAATTATGTTCTTCAAAATTTGAATAGTCTCCACATCTTACAAAATGCTAGTGAAGAAGCCCCTTCTTAGGAAGCTTAACGTGCAGTTTAGTGAGAAATCGTATACTGTCATTATTAGGGGCCTATTTAGCATTCTTTGTAAAAGGTGGAGTAAAGCATTACTGGTGATGTTGCCCAGAGCAAACAATCAGCAATTCGATTTCAACAGTGAAAAAACAAAAGCAAAGATCTGATTGGTTGTTCTAAGCAATATCACTGGTAATGTTTTACTCTCACAGCATGATAAATAGACCCCATAGAGTAAAGGTAGCCATACACGGGCATATTAAAGCTGCCGATATCCGTCCTTTAGACCGATTCGGCGGCTTATCTGCCCATGTGAGGGGGCTCCCGACAGGTCCAGATACAGGACCGCATCGGCTAGTTGATGTGGTCCTGCAACCTGTTGGAGCCCATTCGTAGTATCATAATCCAATCGTTCGGATTCATCCGATATTGCCCAGCATTTAGTGGGCATATAGGGTCAAGATCCGCTCGTTTGTCGACCTTGACAATCGAGCAGATCTTATAATGTATGGCCACCTTAAGAGTTCCTACTGACGAGCGTTTTACCTGTGTGGAACGCAGAAAAACCAACCGTAGGGGAAAGTAGGACGAAACGCAGCCTATTCTTTCTAGGGGGCCTGTACTCACACAGGCGCATCCAAATGTTGATTGCAGGTATTGGTTGCATACATAAAAGTGCATTGTGCCCCCCCAATTCAGTCCCCAAACTTACTCTTGCTGGAGTGGGTTAAAACTCCCCATTGAACGCTGAAGACACATTTGTTGCTGCTTTGGCAACTATTCAGTAAGAAATATCAACACACTGTGTGGTTTATTAACAAACAATGCTTTTTTTAACAAAAGCCAGCTTTCCTAGGCTGATTTTACAAACAGAAAAAAACAGTTGCCATTGAAATTAATAGTCGACTAGACCAACTTGTGTAGCTTTACCACTCGTTTTAAAGGCATTTTCCTCCATATATTTTAGATATTTCAGAATAAAAATAATCTTTCTCTTTCAGAGTTAAAACAATATGTTCTTGCCTATATTAATATATATGGAAGGCCAAGGGAATAACTTTGCTTGGTAAATATTTAGATTACCAGAAAACAATCCCCTTCCTTCAGTCTTTTGTCGTGTTTTACCTTATAGAAAAAAATGAGTCCTTTATACAGGGGCATTATTTGTGCACTAGTAATCTAACATGACCTATGAACCAATAGCAACAAAATGTATGTTTAGCACAAGCCCTATTTTTGAAATTGTATTTAACAAGGGGGAATACTGACACTTTAAAGAGCAATTAAAGTCTAACGTTTAAAAAATGTGTGCTATACAGTATAGTAAGCCTATGGGAACATTGGGATCCTTAAGAAAGGAGGATTGTCTCATCATTTCTGCTGTTAGAAATTTGTAACTACAAGTTCATACAGCAGAACTATGACACAGGTGTATGTTGTAACTGTAATAATGACATGCTATGGATTAATTTATCTAATATAATGCCTGTTATCTTAATATGATTATACAAATAACAACTGTTTTTAAAACACTTCCCTGCTATGCAGTATTTGCTATAAATACTGTATGTGAACCCAGCTGAAATTCTGGTGTATTCTACAGTGCAATACCTTTATGTCGTAACTGCAAGTAAGCAAAGACGGATCAAAGCACATGTGTATATTAGCATTAATGCTGTTGGCAATCTGTACCTATATAGTCATTGTGGACAGTATGCTAAAATGTAACAATCTATCTGACTCCTCAGCTATAACTGAAGGTTTTCCCTTAAATATGTAATTCAATATACAGTATCTAGAAACACTCTCCAAAGACCCACCTGTTCAAACTTCAAAGACCCATATCTTCTATCTTACTGAGCCCTGTGAGCGTGACTTCCTGACTACTGAATGCTACAGATATATTTCACCTAAAATATTAAGTTTCATGTGTTCCTGATTCCTAAAGATTTTAAATTAAATTTGAGAAAAGCATAATTTCCTCTATTTAGCCTGAGTGTCATGAAGTATCATACAGCCCCAGTAAGTCATCCAAACATCAAACATCAACCTATCTGACTAGGTTTAGCAAGGCATGGATGACTTTACAACAGACCTTATGCGATACCTATAGAAATTCTCCAAAGGAGAATTATGCAACCACATGCTGTGGCACTTTCTGACCTTTCGGATGGCTATTTGGGACTTTCCGAGGCTGCAAACAAAAAGCCTTTAGGTCACCGATATGTTTTATTATTATTACAGCAGTAATGCTGATGATAAATCCCTTTAAGAAATTGCAAAAAGAAAACAGGAAAAGCGAAGAAATAAATGAAACAACGTATATTCCCATAAAAAACACATGGTCATAAAATGACAATTTGTTACAGCTGAGCCTTCTAAAGCCCCATATACTAAGGAATCCCCAGTCTGTCTGGTAATGATGGTAAAACCATCTGCTCTGTTTAACTAACCTTCAGCTCATCAGTGTTAAAACAGTAGCTAATCCATTAGACGAGACTATCCAACAAGTTAATTATTCACTTTAGCGGAAAAAACATCACTGGGCAAAATCAAGACTAAGACTAACAGGACACTTTTCAAAAATGGCGATTTCAGTTTCCAGTTCAAGTCAAGTGGAGGACACAAAAGGCAAGGTGGGGCAGTTTTTCAGCCAGCTAAAACCCATCAGCCTAATGTTATTATCCTTATACAATAAAGGGAAGCATACAAACATATACATGGATTTGCTCCAGTCCACCCTAAGGCCATCAGTTCACATGCTTCAGCAGCCATGCTTCTACATAAACAAGCATAAGGAAAGTCTAGAGTTGCTATGTGCTCACACTTTAATGTGTTTTAAGCTTCAAAAGGTAAGAAAAAAGCAGACCCATCATTAAAATCTGAAATAAATGTCATTTTATTGCAGGTTCAGGGGATATCAAGTTTGCAGTGGTTATTTGCTCTTGCAGGGTAGAAAGTGGTAAATACTCAAATTAGACCATGCAAAATTATAATACATAGTGATTTTTGTTATGGAGTGCATAGCAGTGTTATTACACCTGTAAGATGGGGTTTCAGCTCTAAGCTATTTTAAAGACACACCATTATGAAATGAGGATACTTGGCTTGTAGTTCATAATAACAGGGTCGTTACCTTCTGAAACAAGCCCTGGAGTCAGAACAACTGGACAGTACAACTAGACTATTATACATTTTACTTAAATTTTTTAATTATTTCATTTTTTTAACTATGTCAGTCTTTCTCTCTGGGCCACTTTAAAGTGCCGCTAGCTAGCCATCTGTTGTGGTCTTTACCAAACACAAAAAGAAGCCAAATGGCTGCACTACAAAGTCCAAAGCAGACAGCTGCTTGTAGGACAAACCACACAGTGTTCACGAATAGAACAGGTCAATCTCAAGTCAACTGAATAAATGGATGTTCCATCATGAAAGCTGCAGAGTTTATAGCTCCCTTACTGCAGAATCCAAACGGCAAGTTCCTTGAAAAGTCATCAACTACTAATGTCTTTCCGTTGAATCCTTTGCAAACACCACAATTGCAAATTATGCAGAAATGAAACTTTAATGTTACCTATTAAGTATGTATGTTCAGTAACACATTAGCAATTTTTTTCTGAAGGCAACGAACGTCTGAAAGAATGTTAATAGAATGCTGCATAAAACATGTTGAAACAAATACCGTGCAATAGCAAACTCCCTGCAATCATTAAAAGGGAGACTACAGTTATGTAAAATCCCTGTCAGGCTTCATGGAATGTTCTTAACCATGCACTTCTGGGACCACCTCGGCCCCTGTCCTAGAGCACTTTTCCACAGACAAAAATGGCAACAAGAAATCAGGTATGAACAGTTAAACAATTGCAACAAAACAAGTTCCATTACAAACTATGCCATTCAGTGTAGTTTGCCATACAGTATAAGAAACGTTTTACATATTGAAAATACTCCATAATTTAAACCCGTGAGACTGCATTAGCTGAGGGAGCATGACAGTTTCAGGATAAGAGTATTGGTGCCTTTGCAATGCATTGTAGGCTATACAGTGTCTGTATATATTTTTTTTTGGTAATATAAACATCAAAGTAATCAAGGTTATTAGCCCCTCCTCAGCTGCTGACATCATGCAAAAAGAAAAGTGTTTTGTGTCTTAACATGTATTTATTCCACCAGTTGCTATGGAAATGGGTATTAGGGCTCTCCATGCTATGTGAGGCTGTTAAACAGATTTTGATTTAGAGGCTGGTCAGCAACTTCTGTATCTAAATGGCTGACGCTATTCAGACTTATTGTTGCACCCACTGGAGAATCAGAAATTTGGAATCCCTGAATTCTATTTGGAAATGCACAATAAAACCATATTCTCATTGTGAAAAATCTGTTTCTCACCTTTGACTGCAGCTATAGTAACGATGCAGTGTTCTAATACATTTTGCTACAATGTATGTATCAGTTTAGTTGGAGACAGATCCTGTTTTAATAACAGCTCCCCATGCCCTGATCTCTCAGCATTCCAATTAAAAATGGATTGTGGGTATAATCTAGCAAGCAATGCGTTTCTGTCTCCTGATACACATTCCTGCTATTGTTCTGCCTTGCATTCCATTGTAACCAGTATTAGAATCTATGGGTTTATACTCTGTGGAATAAAACAAGACACTGGTGCTCTTATCCCAAGGAATCTGCAAGGCAAATATATTTATGGGCAATTTTCTACCGCAAGTACAAATTGCAACCATTTAGTCTTCGTCTTATACCAGAGAGAAAAAGCAAACCACTTGAGGTTTAACGGAACATATTATTTATAGTAGCAATATCTGTCCTTTTAAAGTGTGAGATGCAATTCCCCTCTTCAGTGTGATGCCAGAAAGAGAAAAATAATTACACTAACAAAAACCTGCTTCACTTTAGATGTTTTTGTATTTAAGACCCTAACTGATATTAATACAATAATGAAATGTGATGTTTACTTTGTATACTTACAGGCTTTCTGAGTCAGATGCACAACAGGTTATGTATGAAATAACTTGGTTTCATTAATTTATTTGTTGCCGTTTCCAATACAAGCAGCGGGGGAAACACTTAGTGATAGGTCCACAGGTCAGGGCACCTAAAGCTTTAGGTCCAAGGGGGGGACCACAGTGAGGAAAACAGCCTTCCCAACTGGCAACCACTTTGCATTCATTAAATGTGGAATACAGGTATGGGATACGTTATCTGGAAACCCATTGTCCAGAAAGCTCCGAATTACAGAATGGCCATCTCCCATTGGCTCTATTTTATCCAAATATGATTTCCTTTTTCTCTGTAATAATAAAACCATACCTTGTACTCGATCCAAAATAATATATAATTAATCCTTATTACATGATTTTCTTGTAGACTTAAGATACGCAGATTTAAATTACAGAAGCATTCTAGATAAAAGGTCCCTTACCTGTACTACGAAATATGGAACACCATAATGCAACCACTTGTAAATGTGAAAGTCATACAGTTTTAGCACTACAGTTCTCCTTGACAAAATTAATGCAACTAAATTAACCGGTGCATTATTTTTCCTTAAAGGTTAGTTAAAGCCAGAAAATCCTATTTTCCTAAAAGGGAATATGCAGCTATTATTCTAAATGTGTTGCATATCTTTTATTCAATCATGCTCAGTCAGTCAGCCTGGTTGCCTGGTTACAAGCAATGAAGCATTACTGTAGGGTGAGCTAGCTCAAGGGTTCCCTAGCCAGGTGGTGTCTCTGTTCAAAAGCCCTTGTGCATAGGTTTCCTTCTATCACTATGCTTCCATGTCACTTTGTGAGTGTCAAACAGAGCCTTTTACAATGTACTTTATGGCAAGTTTCCCGACCTTTCCCAATCACTGACAAGACACAATGCAAGCAACAGAGACCTCCAGAACACAGAACCCAATAACAGAATAACTAAACATATCCAAGGAGGCTTCTCTTTCCTTTGAAAATAATGATGCCACACAAATGTGACTAAAAGACATACAAAGGACCATAAAAATGCCTTTTATGACCACATCTGGCCCGCAGGCCTGCTGTTAAACAGAGCTGGTCTACATTATAGTAAAATGTATTTCGCAACATTCCCTGGTATTGCTAGCTACAGTTACAGTAGTCATAATATTCTTATAGCCATTCAAATTCATCAATTCATCAACTACATGAATGAAAATGAACCCACGTTTTTGTTTTACTTATTGTACTGGATTTTTGCTCTGAAATCTGACTTCAAATCATCTGTCATAGATTTGGAATTTCTACCCTGTCTAGTTGGCCTCCTGAATGTAAACAAAGGTAATTTGTTTTGTGGTAACCAGTCCCACATCTTTTCCACTGTATCTCCATATCTCATACTGAATCAATTGTTCTTTGTAAAGCACTCAACCCCCTTTATAGGAATTCCTAAGCAAGGCTGATGTTCAGTTCTCAAGTGGTCAGCTTCATTTTCCTAGTGAGTTTGATGTCTCTTACATGATATTCCACAGGAATATGAAGAATTTCTCACCTTGAGGTTATCTCCCATGCACTGATTCCAAAAGCCAACAAACCCCCAGTCTGTTACTTATCAAGATGATCCTTACTTAAAAAAACCTCATGTGGACAGTACACAGCTGCTTGATGTCAACAGGAAAGGACAAGCTGCTTATTCAAATACTATTATTTTCAAAGACAGTGTGTTTTCTTGGTGATAATAATATGGTTAATATGACTCTAAATCTGCACAATTATTTAAAATATTTTAAACAACACGATAAATCAGTTTGGCAGCATCAATGTGTTACTGTGGGGACATCTCAGAGAATATACTGCTTTATCACACAGATTCATTCAATGTTACTAACGCTATCATGTCAGTCCTATTAGACTCCAAATTCTTAATTTATGGGCCAAGCCCCAAAACATGGATCACCATAATACCTTCCAATACAGTGAAGTTCCCTCCTACAACTGAGCATAAACTGTAGAAGTCAACCCTTTCCCTGCTGACTTACATGCTGCATTCTATGCACCTTTCCAACATATATTACAGTATTTACATTGTTTCAAGACCATTGTTTCAAAACCAGCAGTGCAGAGAGGAGCAGAAAATGCTGCTTTTTATTGAAATTGTTATTCAGGCTGCAAAGCTATCTGACAGATCTAACAGAAACTTAGGAAACACGTGATATTTAAGAATCTGCCTCACAAAAATGTACTTTGGGGAACTATACGAGGATGGGCTTGTCAAACTGCAATCCAGAAGGGCCTTGAAATATGACAACCACACATGAATGGCATTTTTAGCATTTAGCTCCTAGATTATGCTTGTACAAATATTGATTGACAAAGGAGAACTAAATTAAAGCACTGATTTAGGAAAAAAATAGGAAAATTGGCATTTTTGTCCCATTTTCCTGCTCAGTTTTATATATTTGTGAAAGCAGTATATGTGCTAAATTAGTAGTAGGATACATAATTTGTTTAAAGTAAAATAAGGGAGATTATTACGATATCCATCTGTCAAAAAGTTTACCACCAGAGGATTTTTGCTAACACTTAACTATTTTGATGTAACTGGCTTTTGATTATGACCACCATTTCACTTTCAGTCAGTTTTAATGGAAACATTCCAACGCTTTATAAGCAGGCAGCTCGGTATTGCCAAAAATGTGGAAAATTGCCAGAAACAGGTTGTGTGGTACAAAGGAAGTAGAAGGCTTTGGTTCAACACCTGCACAAAGCAATTATGCTGTGGCAGCAGAGCATATGCAATAGCAACCATGAGCATAACCAAGCTTACAGCTTTCTCAGGATATATTATGAGAAATTCTTAACAAATATACAACAGACTTGAATTCCAAAAAAATAGCATTTAGTCCAGAATAGACATAGCAGCCTGTTCGTGGAGCATTATACATTGCAGTTTTTCTTAGGCAGGTTTAGGACATCAGTGCATAGGTACATAGAAGCAAAATTTGTCCACTCCAGACAGTTCAGAAATGTGGGCAGCTATATTAAATCTGTTATTTTTGGAGCCATTGTCAACTGTACCAAAAACACAGTGCCTGACAGATGTAAGGCAAATGGGCATACTGCACCCATCAATCCCCGTAGCCCCCCCCCCCAGTCTTTTGCTGAACTACAACTAATAGGATGCTGGAATGTGTAGTTCAACACCTGAGAAATCAAAGGCATGTACAGGCAGTGTATTGTTTTAGTTAAGTGCTCAAAGTGAAGCCAATGGATAAAGCATGTTGCAGCCAGGCACTGTCAGGGTCACATTAAAGCTCCTCCGCCCGCCCCTGCCCTTCTCACCTTTCTGTGCTTCTCCTGGTAGGGCAGTGCCAGCCAAGGCATGTCCTTGACAAAGAGCTGCCATTTCTTTTGGTCGGGGTCGGAGGAGACGAAGACGATCTCCAGGCGGTCCCGAGTCTTGCAGTAGAAGTCGTTCAGGCCAGGGAGCAGTTGCAGGCAAGGGGCGCTCATCCCGCAGCCGAACAGCAGTCCGATCAAAGACACCCTGGAGCCCAGAGCCTGCACATCCACTTCCTCCCGTTCCGAATTCACCAGCTTCTCTCCCAGCAGCTCCACAAGCAGCCCGGGGCCCGACATGCTGCTCGGCCTGGCCCCCAACGCTCTTCTGTGCGCTGCTGGATCGGCCTTACACACAGGAGCTCCCCTGCGCCCGGGCGCAGATGATCCGCGTGCGCTGCTAAAGCTGCACTGAGCCTATTGGCTGTGAGACAGGGAGCCGGCTGCACATGGGCACAAACACACGGGGGTGGAGACCAGCGACACTCTCTGGCCGACAGTGCCACCTGGGTGCCAGCGCATAGCCATGCCCCCTGATTATCGCCTATCCCACTTCTGTCGCTGTGTTCTACATAAGCTGTGTCACATCGCATTGGCAACAACTTTGGTCCTATGATTGTTCATTTAATACTAAAAACAACTGTTTTCCTGGGTATATAGTAAGGGCAGTGATAGACCCTGTTCACCTTTAAATTAACTTTTAGTATGATGTAGAGTGATATTCTGAGATCATTTGCAATTGGTTTTTAATTTTTGATTACTTGTGTTTTTAGTTATTTAGCTTTTATTTATTTAGCTTTTTATTCAGAGGCTCTCCAGTTTGCAATTTCAGTAATCTGGTTAGTAGGGTCCAAATTACCTTAGCAACCATGCTCTGTATTGAAAAAAAGACTGGAATATGAAAAGGATGAGGCCTGAATAGAAAGTTCAGTAATAAAAAGCAAATAATATAATGATACATTTGTAGCCTTACAGAACATTTGTTTTTTTTATATGGGGCCAGTGACCCCCATTTGAAATGTGGAAATAGTCAAACGAAGGCAAGTAATTTAAAAACTATAAAAAAAAGACAATATGAAGACCAATTGAAAAATTGATTAGCCATTATCTAAAATACTAAGGGGCATATTTATTATTTTGTGTAAAATGAAATTTGCCGAAAAAACTGTGTAAAATAAATAGGAAATTTATCAAGGTGTGTGTAATTTTAACTCCAGATTTGCCGTTATTTTACATTGCTTCTGGCCGAAGTCACTCTAAGAAAAAACACATGAAAAAATGTTATGCTGTTTTTTACACTGTGAAGCCTGGAAATGTGTACTGTATTATCCCGCTGCTGTTTATACAGCGTAATAAATATACCCCTAGAAATTAATTTAAAGGTGAATAACCCCTTTAAAGGGAACTTCCCCTTAAGGGTTGAGGCATACAGGGAGATTAAGTCGCCTGCAATAAATCTTCCCTACTGCACGTGATTTAAGGGCTAGTCCACACAAGGAGATTCGGGAGATTTTGTCGCCTGGCGACTAATCGCCTCGTGTTTTGCGGGACTATCTCCCCGATCTGCCTCAGCGTTTTTCCCCATAGGCTACAATGCAAAGTCGCCTGCGCTAATGCACATGCGGCGATGCGTTTTCAATAGTCGCCCAAAGTTGCCTCAGTGATCTCCCCGAATCTCCTCATGTGGCCTTACCCTAAAGCGATACTGACATCAGAAAATAACCTTTTTTATTATCTTTCATAACATTGTCTTTGAATGTTATTTATAATGTTGCCATAAAAGTATTTGCCTGATGCTTTTACATTACCTTTCTTACTACCCTGTTCCTCAATGAGGGGGCTGCCATATTTGTGCAGCAGTAGTCAGTTAGCATAAGAAACTTTAAATGACAAGCTAAGAAGGGACAGTCAGGTTGGCAAAGCAGTCAGTTTTAAGAACTTAACGTAACAATTATTTACAAAAGCAGAACTATAAGAGAAAAACCATCAACATGACCTATAGGTAACTTTTAATGTAGATGAAAATGGAAATTTAATATTAGCTTCAGCATACTGAAATAAGAAACTTTTTAATTACAATCCATTAAAAATTCTGTACCGTTTCTGAAATAATCAAGTTTATCTTCAATGGCTTACAATGGTATTCTAAGGCAATTTACAACTGGCCTCCATTCTAGGATTATGTTCAGCTGCTCTCTGTAGTTTAAAAGGGATGTAAACCCAGCTGTAACGCTGTCCCACAGCACCCCCTAGTTTTCTATAGAAGTTGTCAAAAAACTAAGAATTTTACAGATCAAACACTTCACTACAAATGCAAAAGAACTGACAAATAATGTTGAATCCCAGCACCATGTCAGGCATATTGCTGTTATCTTACATATAGAGATAATTATGTAATTATTTTCTTAATTATATTACACTGGAATCAAACCTGGGGATCAAACACAGACTTGATCAGTGCTGGGGAACTGTGCTTAAAGCTTCCAACTCCAGTTGCAGGAACAAAGAAACCAGATTGATACAGATCAGTTCGGATTCTCATTGGAGGATTTTTTTGCATTCTAAAGCAGTCCCTGGCTCTGGACAATTGGGAAAAAGTTTTATTATGCAATATTGCTTTAAGAATACAACCCTGATGTTGCTGGACTACAGCTCCCAGAATGGTTCAACCTTTATATTATGATATATTATTCTGGCATTTGTAGTCCAGCAACAACTGCTTGAGCATTACATTGAAGCAAGGTTTAATACCCCTTTAATCTTTCACTTCTATCTAGTTGCTAGGGTTCCACTTACCATAGTAACCAGACAAAAGTAAAAAAAAAAAAAACAGTAGCTTGCGTACAAAATGTCGCTATGCACGGATTGGATGTTGGTCCCAGTGGCCTCAAAGCAGGTGCTTATTTTTTTAATTCCTGGCTTGAAGGCAAGTTTTAGTTGCATAAACCAAGTGTATTGCCAAACAGAACCTCCTGTAGGCTGCAGTTCCACATAGGGGCTACTAATAGCCAATCACAGGCAATATTTGCACCTCCAGGAACATGCTTATGTGGCTCTCCAACTTTTTTTACATTTGAATGTGGCTCACGGGTAGAATGGGTTGGGGACCCCTGTTTACACACACCCTTTTATTAACTTCGTCATTGGTACTAATGTTACACCTGGGTCTTCCCCAGTGTTTCCCAATAATCTGTCCACTTGCAGCAATGCCACATGCTAAACCCTGGCATCAAGCAAGCAATACACAGTTTGGGATTCAAGGTCCTGGTGACAGATTACTCTAACCACATTTAAGAAAAGTACATTGAATGGGGGATGCAAATGTTAGGGCACCCCAAGGACTTTAATCACTTACCTAATACCCCGGGCCAGTGTTCCTGTTAGCAGACATGTTACATGTGAGAGCGCAAACTTCTTCCTGTTTCTGTCTTTGCCCCACTTGCGCAGTAAAGTGAAAAGCAGAATAACATAAAAGTCATTTTTTTTGCTCTACTGTGCATGCATCAGCCATGGGATTTTGAAGAGCGAATAAGAAGGAACAGAATTGCTCAATCGCAAGTACCCCGGACCAGTGCAGTTGCCGGGGCATCAGGCAAGTAATTACAATCCTTGTGTGTGCCATAACATTTTATACCTCCCCATCAATTGGACCTTCTCCTTTAAAATAACTGAATCCCCTGGAATCTACCTTATCTTTCTCAAGCTCCCCACCCGCTGCTTTACTAGAGTTGCAGCCCCCAAGTGTGTTCATTTTTATAATATACTGCATTGTTTTCATGAATTTGCAACAGGGTCACTTATAAAATATGGAAAGGAACATATTTTGTATTACTTCCTTATACCCATCATGCAACAGCAGCTTACTGATTTTAATGATTAACAGCCTGTTACGGACTATGCAAAAGCAACAACAAACAGTTTTTTTTTGGAAAGCAGTGGCTGTGTTTAACCACAAGATGTCAGCCTTATTTCATTTTTAACTATTGGAACCTTATCATGAAATTCATTCATTTATTTAAAAGGAATTCTTTCATGATTTTTATGGTATATTTTTTATTTCTAAATTACATTGTTTACACTGAAAATAATTCACTCTACCATATAAAAATACCAACATGTATATATTTTTTTTAGTTGTAATATTGATGTGTATTCAGCCATCTCAAGTTATTTTGACTAAAGCTGGCCATACAGATAAGATCCACTTGTTTGGCAATGTCGGGCATACCAGCCAACAGGATGCGGACCGCATCAACTAGCCAATGTGGTCCTTGTTCAGAAAGGAAAATCAAACCAGCCTGATCGATATCTGGATGGTTTCTGGGCAGATATCAGTCTGGGAGGCCTGTTAGAGGGCCCCACACACTGGCAAATAAGCTGCAGAATAAGCCCCAAATCAGCATCTTAAATCTACCCGTGTATGGCCATCTTAATTCTGTGCTTTTAGAAAGAGCCAGCACTTCATGATGGAACTGCTTTCAGACAGGCTATAGTTTTTGCTACTTAATGTAACTGAAGGAGTTGCAGTGTGACTTGTATTTTTAATATTATGAGTGCTATTCTCATATCTGTCAGGGAGCTTGTAACCCTGAGGAAGTATCGATCACGTAGACACGAAACGCGTAGGTTTTGATATAGTGCACCCACTGTGAACATAACTCTGCACTGTGTGAAACAATAAAGCCGGATTGATATTAACATCAGCGTCCCCTTCGTTGAATGGCCAGCGCTGCTAGCGAGGAACAGTTTGTGTGAGTTTGGAGTGTATGGGGCTAACACCCGAAGTCTCGCGATAGCTGCGACCAGGAAGGGAACGCTGCATGCAGCAGTGAGCTCCGCCCAAGCCTCTTCTCCATTGAAATAATAGATTATAGTATGTAAAGAAAAAAGACTAGGAAAATAGAGGTTGAGTGAGGAGAGGAAGAAAATAGTACTGAGCGTGGGCATCTAGTCTAGAGTTTTTGGTGGGCCCCTGGTCCCACCAAAATGCACCTGGGCCCTCCAATGTACTGGTGAATTATTTTTTTTTCTTGAGACTGAGAGAGTAGCAAAGGGGAGGAAGAGGGGAAATAAAAGGGCCTTACAGATGACTTGTCGGCACTGTGACTGGTTATGAATGATAGAATGGAGAAGTGGAAAGAAAGTTAAGAGAAAAGTAGGGAAGCAAAATGATTAACAGAAAGAGTGAACAGAATAAAACAGGGAACAAATCAAATGAATGGGGTGAATCAATTGAAATGGTGTGTGTGTGTGTGTGTGTGTATACGTACATATACATACACACACCCGATTACAGCAAATTACATTGACCCAGAAAGGACAGAATGGACTCCACAATAACATTTAAAGTTGAAGTATACCCTAAAAATTAATAAGGCTAAAAATGCCATACTGTATGTACAGAGTTTATTGCACCAGCCTAAAGTTTCAGCTTTTCAATAGCAGCAATGATCCAGGACTTCAAACTTGTCACAGGAGGTCACCATCTTGGAAAGTGCCTGCGACACTCACTTACTCAGTGGGCTCTGAGCAGCTGTTAAGAAGCCACAAGTTACAATATTAGCATAATAAATAATTCTACAATACAATATTACTATACAAAAGGTTAAATAATATATAGTGAAACCCCATTAAAGATAATGTAAATCACAAAAAAAAAAAAAATTATACACCAGGGGTAAATTTTGCCCCTCTGCTCCCCTTTTTTGGCACTGGAGGGATCTAGTGCAGAGAAGTGCAATTGTGCTTTCTGCGCTAGAAGAAATTAATTTCCCGTTTGAAAATCTTTCAGCTCTTAAAGTTACCACAAGCGGTATTTTTTCCTCCCCCTGGTAACCAGTGGGGCACTGCCTGACGAGTTTCTCAACTCATTTCATTGGCGCATCACCCCTGTTAGACACAATGCATAAGTTGCATAAGATTTATAGTCTTTGATGATTAAACATAAAGGTGCAACAATAAGTATCATAATTACATACAGCATTGCAACATAAAGTGCTGAACATGATACTATACTCATATAATGAATCAATTGCACAAAACATATAAATAAGGATAATAACCACAAGCAGTAATGATCCAACTATTAACAAACAGTAATATGTAATCACACTTATAATTAGACAAAACACTGCCTTACCCAAATACTTAAAGGGCATGTACTTGTTCCTTGTATAGAATGGATTATATTTCAAATAGTAAACTGAAGAGGGGAAAAATGAGAACTTTAATCATCAGCATATAAAAAGCAGGACATTGTTAAAAGTCTTAGACTAGTAGTCTTGTTTTTTTGTTGTTGCCCTGTCCTTCTCTTGCCTTTACCTGTTTAAGAAGCTGCCATCTCAGTTGGGACACCTGATGGCCTTGTTCAAAGAAATGTCTAGCTACAGAAGTTACTTTTTTTAATTCTACATTTTTTTTTGCTAGTTATCATTCTCAGTTTAGAATTTGAAATGACGAATATTTTGATTTGTGTTTGTTTAAATGATCATCCTTACTGTTACACCCATTTAAACCGTCTATGTTCAATTTGTGACCGTTTTTGTGGATGAATATCATAATCAGCAGTAATTATGCCATTCAAGTGGCCACAAAGGCAAAGATAGATCCATTGTATGTACCGTAATGCTAACATCCAAAAGATGGAAATCCTGTTCCTCCTTGAATAACACTGGACTCAGCATCATCCAAAGGCCACAATGTATGCATTAAAGGAAAACTATAGCCCCTAAACAATGTAGGTCTCTATAAAAAGATATCACCTAAAACAGCTCATATGTAAAACCCTGCTTCATGTAAATAAACCATTTTCATAATAATATACTTTTCTAGTAGTATGTGCTTTGGGTAATCATAAATAGAAAATTGCCATTTTAAAAAATAAGGGCCACCCCCCTGGGATCGTACAATTCACTGTGCACACAATCCATACTTGTTAGGTCACATGAGCCAATTAATAGACAGAATTCTGTCTTTTGCTTCAACACTTCCTGTTACTGTTAGAGTTGTAGTATTTCTGGTCAGGTGATCTCTGAGGCAGCACACAGACCATCACGAAATGGTGGCTCAAGGCAAGAGATGTAAAAGGGCAAGATTTACTTAAATATATAGACCAGTTTGGTAAGATTCTTTAATATGCCACTTCATATGATATAAACTATCTGTTGCTTAAGTGTTCATTTTGGGGGTATAGTTTCCTTTAAGCTTTAGCATACTCGGCAAGAGAGAAAGAGTGTTGTGCCACAGCAGTCTTGCGGGGTCTCAATTGATCCAATTTCTTCAGGATCTGATTGTCATCCAGCAGGGGTTATAAAGGCAGGTTCTGATTTTGCATTTTAATTTCCTTTTCTTTCTCATTCAGTTTAACCAAAGGTTTCAGTCTTTTGGTTTGTTTTTGCCACAATATCAGCAAGCAACATGCCACTAGAATTGTAAGTAAATTACTAATAGGTTAGTATCCAAATACAACACCAAAATACAAAAATAACGAGCACATCAGAACCTCTTTAGTTGCTAGCTTGGTGCTCAGTATAGAGGGGAAGAAAGGAAGGGAGGGTGGGCAACCCCTCCCAGTCTCAAAAAAAATTTATAACTGGCACAACAAAGCTTTTGTGTGCAGGGAAACCCCAGTGTATTCCAATGTTTTGGGGGGCTCTCCCATTTGTCAGGCATACACACCATGTGTATATACTATATAAGCATCCAATTAGCATAATAAAGGAGTAAACTATTACAATAGTACCATAATAAATGATTCAATATTACTATAAAAAAAGGTTAAAACATAGTGAAACAATCCCCATCAAAGTAATGTGAAGTATTAAAAAAAGTGGAAAACCTTCCATACCAGTGTGATTAGACAAAACCAGCAGCATAAGATCATTAATTGATCTCTAAGTCCTTGATGCAACATCCAAATTGCCTATAACATCATGAAAGTTGCAACAAAGTTCCAACATGAAGTACAATAATTATATATAAAGTTGCAACATAAAGTGCTCAACAATGGGTACCGTAGTCCATTATAATAACTATTCTTAAATTATTTCCGTGGAGAATATTATTTACACTGCCAAGGCCACCCAGTGGGTACCAGCATATTTTGAAAATCAGTCCATCTATGATTTGTTTCAGGCAACCAATTTTCATTCACCTGGGCTGCTAAAAGGTCTGGAAAAGAGCCAATGCATAAGGTAGATAGATTGTTGATAGAAAAAGGATTTAAGATGAAAACGCGCAGAGCAAATTACAGAGTAAGTGAAAGGCATTCCTAGATATGACACTTTAAAATAAATGGCTGAAAATCTTTAGCAAGTTCCAGTGTGTACCAACTGTCACTTCACATGATAGCAATGTTAAATTTGTGCAACAAGTTAAGTGAAAATACTGGGGTATTCTAAAAGCAAATCCTAAATATGGAAAGCTCTTTAAAGCCCCTCCATTTTATCCAGTTTGCAATGTCAGCATTCTGGTTGCTAGGGTGCAACTTAGCGTAGCAACCATGCATTGATTTGAACAAGAGACTGGGATATGAATGGGAGAGGGCCTGACTAGAAAGAGGCCCAATTAAAAGTAGCAATAACAATAAATGTGTAGCATTTGTTTTTTGTATGGGGTCAGTGACCACCCATTTGAAAGCTGGAAAGAGTCAGAACAATAGTTCAAAAACTATAAAAAAGAAATAATGAAGTTCAATTGAAAAGTTGCTTAGAACAGGCCATTCTATAACATACTAAAGGTGGCCATAGACGCACAGATAATATTGTACGAAACTAATTTACGTACGATATTCAGTGCGTGTATGGTGGGAAAAGAGCCGACCGATATCGGCAGAAGACTTGGATTATCGATCGGGCTGGGCGGAAAATTTTGATTGGACACCTTTGAAGTCAATTGAAAATCGCCATTGTTAGTGCTAAATCGTCAGATACAGGTAGAATTGTATTGTTTTTATCTGTATATCTGACGATTCAGCTCTACTCGTGTGAACTGAAAGGAACAATCTTTCTTGGAAAGATCTTTTCCAAGAAAGATCGGAATTGTCACGTCTACGGCCACCTTAAGAGTTAACTGAAAGGTGAAACACCCCTTTCAGCTTTGCTTAAACAAACACAAACAAATCAAACATTTTCAATTTGAAAACCCAAAACTGAGGAAGAAAGGAAACCACTGTAGCTTAACATTTTGGGAACAAGGCCAACAGGTGTCCCAACTGAGATGGTTGGAGACAAAGGCAAGAGAAGGACAGGACAAAAAAATGAACACTTTTATAGCTGGAATGTTACTTGATGTGGGCATTGCAAACAACATTTCCACTCGTGGATTGAATGAGAATTTCCTCCCTTGATGTGCATTCTCATTTGCTGTCCATAGATGGTGCTGTAAATGAAAAGCATAACAGACTGTTACATAACCACATAAGTCCCAGCATCCTCGGTCCCATGGTAGATTCTGCGTCCATATATAAAGCACTTCAAGTCAAATAACTAGTTTTCTCCAATACAATATTCTATTTCACAATCACTTCCTCTTACTGAGACCATGGGCAGCCCAAGTATCCATCTCGTGACACGCCGCGTACATTTGTTTGTGAGGAGTTCACATGATTTATGTACCACAGGCAACTGCACTAATTGCTCTCATTTGTACTTATTACGGCAGCATGTGAGTTTTACCTCAGACAGGCTAAACGTATTAAACAGATAGCATAGCATGCACGGAATGCTTTACGGGCACTTCGCTTCTGTTATCAATTACAAACGCCCTTTGCCCTGCCGCAGCTCTGCCCCCGCCTCCTTCCAAGTGGTGGGAGGGTTGGTATTTAGGGTCAGCACATGTACCGACTGTATCCAACGCTAGCGAAATGGAGGAGCAGGATGATAACCAGCCTACTACCGGCAGCCCTGATACAAGTGTGCTGGAACCTACCAAGCCGAATCTCTTTCCCCAAAGGCTCTGGAGGGCGACACGCCGGCTGCTGCCAGTCAATATCTGGCAAGAAGTGAAAGATCTTTGTGTAATCGCAGGGCCTGTGGTAAGATGGTATATCCCTCTGTGTAATATAGTACATTCCCCTGTGTAATATAGTACATTCCCCTGTGGTAATATGGTACATTCCCCTGTGGTAAGATGGTATATCCCCCTGTGGTAAGATGGTATATCCCCCTGTGGTAAGATGGTATATCCCCCTGTGGTAATATAGTACATTCCCCCTGTGGAAATATGGTACATTCCCATAAGATGTTACATTGTTCCCATGTGGCACTCCTCAGTAGCTTTCTTATCTAGTACAAGGAGTCCAATGGCTTTGTAACTCTTGTTTGGGGTACAATAGCAGCCCCCCCATCCTTTTTCAAGGATGCAGCTCAATCAAACTTTGCTCTTCCCTGACATTCAGTCTTATTCAGTAATAGCAAACCGGCTGGCAGGTGTATATAGGAGAGGAAATAACCATTGTCTCCTCTATGACCCTCATTAAAGTGTTTGAAAGTAATTAAAATATGATGGACTGATTTCACTGCCCTTGTACAAGTGGTGCATTTGTCTCAGAAATTCTATAGTCGATATGTGCTAACTGCTGTGTGGGCATTAAGGCAGCCATTCAGAGCTGAACAAGGAGAAAAGTTATATAATACACAAAAGCCATGAATATCCTGTAAATTATATCCTTATAAACGGTGAGTTCTGATGTCATCAGTTATAAACGGTGAGTTCTGATGTCATTTCTGTCACATGACTCACTGAAACTTGTGTATTATAATAAATAAAGTACCCCCAGTTGTAAAATATGAGGATATTAGAAGTTACCTCGGAGTTTCCTGACCTGTATAAATATGGTCATGAAACTCCTCGGTAACTTATAATATCCTTATATTTTGCAAAAGGGGGTACTTTATTCACTATATACACAACAGATAACAGATAAGCTCTGTAGTATATAATGTAATTCTTCAGAACTTATCTGTTATCCTGTTATCTACCGGTACTTTGTATCCTGTGCTTGAATGGATGCCTCCATGGCTACACAACAGCTTGTTTATATAAACTATAGTAGTGTTTCTGAGGCAAACACATTAGTTTTACCAAAGCAGGACAACGGTACATTATATTGCCATTCCTTTAAAACATTTTTTGGAGTTCCTGTTCCTTTAAAGGAGAATTATAGCCTAACTAAAGAAGAAAGCTAGAAATGTTGTACATTATGTTTTGGGCTTCTATACCAGCCGAAGGCAACCACAGCCCTTTAGCAGGTAAGAGCTGTGCCTACAAAGATGCCCCAGTAGCTCCCCATCTTCTTTTCTGTGGATTCACTGCACATCCTCTGTGCTGCTGTCACTTACTGATCTTAGGGATCAACTCACAATATACTGTATATAGAGAATAGAAATGTCACTATATAAAGCAGATTAGTAAGTAATACATATAATTACTACATGCCAGCTTAGAAACCAGTGCAATTGGCACCAGAATTTAATAATGAGCCTTGTATCTTCAGCTAATTTTTTGCTTGTAGACTTGCGACAACCAATAAGCTAAGCTTCTCCACAGCTACTCATGTGTGTGTCACAGACACTTTTCAAGATGGTGACCCTCTGTGACAAGTTTGATGTCCTGGATAATTACTGCCATTGAGAGGCTAAAACTTTAGGCTCGTGCAATAAGTTTAGTATATAAAAGATGGCGTTTTTAACCATATTCATTTTTAGGGCTTAGTTCTCCTTTAAGAAGGGACAACTTTATAATTTCACAGACACTAATATAGTAATATAAAAGTAAAACAAAATCCTGTGCTTATATCCTAGTTGCTTTAACACATTTCCCGGATTTTACATTTTCCACATTATTTTTTTACCTGGTCCCCATGAAAAACATAAAATAAAATGGGGGTTCTACTGTATATGTAGCCATTGGTCTGTCTAAAACAATCCATGGTGAATAGTAAGTTGCACAAAATAAACAACACGGTACTGGAACATTTTACATACAAATAAGAAAAGGAATATTTGTCTATAAAAAAGCCACAAATAAATTCTACATATGAATAATGATCAATGTTCTCACTATTGTAGTAAATATAAGTATTTATTTGATATAGAAGTCACCAAGGAGTTCCATGACTGCCCTTAGTCCCTTTATACAGGTCATGCAAGCAGGGCAGCCATCAGGGGGGACAGGGGGGAGAGTTGTAGGGGGCCCCGAGGGTAAGGGGGACCCGGCCACGCCACACTTACTTGATTAGCCGGGCCCCCCATCTTTCTGAGAGCTGCTGACTTCGGGAAGGCATGGACGTAAAAGGGGCCCTGGCCACCAATTTTCTCATAATGTTGGAGGGGGGCCCTGGCCACCAATTTTTTTTTCTCATGTGGGGTCCTAGCTGCCAATATTTTTTAATGGGGGGGCCCTGGCCACAAATGTTTTTTTTTTATGGGGGGCCTTGACCACCAATATCTGCTTAATTTTTTATTAACATGTGGGAACCCTAGCCACCAATATTTTTTTTGTTTTTTACTGTGTGGTGGGGGCGGACCTGTAGGTAGGGCTTGCGGTGGGTGCAGCCCAGGGGGCCCAGGAAATTTTGTCGTATGGGGCCCTGTGATTTCTGATGGCGGTCCTGCATGCAAGTTCAAGGTGACTTCTAATATCCTCATATTTTACGACAGAGGGTATGTTATTTATTATATTTATTATTATGATTATTATTATTATTTCAGTGAGTCATGTGACACAAATTACATTACTAAGCACCAATTCTAACTAATTGCATCGTCAGCTCCAATTATAAGGATACAATTTACAGGATAATCATGACTCTTGTGTATTATAGCCTTATATTTATATATAAAAATATAATAATCTATAATTAACAGTAGGGAGCATATTATTCCCTATTTAATTGACCTTAATGATGTCAGCAGTTATAATCAGTGCTTAGTTGTATTACTTTTGCCACCTGGCTCATTATAATAAATGATGTACCCCTACTTTACCGTAGGATACTCTTTCATGATGTGTATAGAAGGACTTAGGGTAAGGCCAGACGTGGCGTTTTTGCAGTATTTTTACGTTGCGTTTTTAAAAAAGAACAGCCAGGCCTAAATACGCTACTGAAACCACACGCGACCGTCGACATGCGTTTTTTCATGCGTTTTTCAGCACGTACGATTATTTTCCCAACATGCACTTCTCATTGAATTTGGATGCCATATTTAAAATTCGCTGCGTATTTACGTACGGTGTGGTTTCAAACGTGTAGATCCCATAGAGTCTATTGATTTGGTCATTTCTTGACGTATTGACGTTTCTGCTAAAAAACGCCAATACTGGCATCCTGTGGCGGATTTCATAGTGCGTTTTTCATTAGTTTCAGTGGTAGTGCATATGCGTATTTATGCCTGGCTGTTCATTTTTAAAAACGCCACGTAAAAACGCCACTTCTGGCCTTGCCCTTAGGGTAGGGCCAGACAATTCTTACCAAAGCGGATTTTCCACAGGTGGAGAATCCACTGTCATGCTGCTCCCCTTGTTTTACAATTGTGGGCGGATTTGGGCATGAAATGCAAAATATCGTGTTTCGGAATAGAAATCTGCCGTATCTGCCTGCACCTGAGCAGAAACAATGCTTCCAGGTGCAGACAGACCAGGAGCAGAAGTACAGTGGGGCAGGCCAGCAGGCCGAGATCCATCATCGTCTGGCCCTGGCCTTACCCTTTATAGTCCTCTGTTTATATGGTTTATATATATTAAACTACTATGTGATGAGTTTTCACTTTTGTGTTCCCTCTGCGGTGGCTCTTTCATTTGTTCCACTGCAAGGGAACACATAAGACATATCTCCCAACTGTGCCGTTTTTCGCGGGACAGTCCCGAATTTGACAGCCCATCCCGCAGTCCCAGACTGAAATGCCCGACTTTCTCTTTGATCTCCTGCACTGACCAGACAGAAAAAGATACAACATTTCTAAAACTCAATTGGCTTTTGGCAGAGAGCCCAGAATAGCCACCAGGTACACTTAGATATATTTATAACAATTTAAGATAAGCAAGTCTCTTTGGGATTCTGTGACTTGCAGCTTAAAGGGCAATTCACCTTTATTAGCAAAACTGTAATAACACACAAATACCACAGAAATGTGTTCAAACTTTCATAACCTGACAAATTTTGTAAAATAAACATGGTAATTAGGGGGTGTGGCCACACAAATGGGCATGGTCAAAAACGTCTTTTTGTCCCTCTTTCTATTTCAAAAATGTTGGGCGGTATGGCATAAGATAATGCAGCCCATTCTTCGCTATGGGTATTCACTGAACTGTTCGGAACCACTGAACGCAGGTAGAACACAACTTGATATACTGTGTGTATAGATAGATATATATTGTATTACTTATTGCACTGTGTCCCTGAACTAAGAGATAAGGATTGACCAAAGTACTTTGTGTAGTCAGCAAACATGGTGTGGAACTGTGTGAGGTTTGTGATTTGGCTAAAACCCAGCTATTTTTGCAGAGATTTAGATTCACTCTAGTGTTTGGCCAAATCAAATTCAAATAGGTCACCACCTTCTTGTCTCTTGGGAAACTTTTTTTGCAGACATTATTTTGCTATTGTTTCCTCCTTACAAGATCTAATGTGTATTACATAATTAATTGTAGAAACTTACACCCTGCTATAAAATCAGATTCATCTGTAGTGCATTAACATTATCTTGTGATTTTTTTTTTTTTTTAGTTCCTTTCACAGATAATGGTATACATGGTGAATATTGTAAGCTCCATATTTTGTGGACATTTGGGCAAGATAGAACTGGACTCGGTGACGCTTGCAGTTGCGGTACGTACTCTTTAGTTATTTGATAACCTACCAAAGTGTCTTTTTTTAAAAAATGTTTAGGAGAACTACAATAAAAATATTATTTTACTATGTTCCATATTAGCCTCCTTAAAGGGATGGTCCAACGGTTAGTATGATGTAGAGAATGATACTCTGAGATAAATTGCAACTGGTTTTCGTTTTTTAATTATTCAGCTTTTTATTCAGCAGCTCTCCAGTTTGCAATTTCAGCAATCTGGTTGCTAGGGTCCAAATTATCCTAGCAACCATGCATTGATTTGCATAAGGGACTGGAATTTGAAAAGAAGAGGCCTAAATAGAAAGATAAGTTATAACAAAGTAGCAATAACAATACATTTGTAGGTTTTCAGAACATTTGTTTTAGATGAGGTCAGTGAACCCCATTTTTCAAAGCTGGACCAGATCTAAGTGTAGCTCCAGTAAATGTGTTATATACCTTCTTAGCCCAGGTTGAATGCTGGCGCCATGTATAATTCATTACTGTTTACATCACAAGGTAATGGGTCACCAATACTGAGGACACTAGATACTTGCTCTTTTGTTTAAGCAAGAAATCTGTTTTTTTGCCCTGTCATTACCCTGTCAGAAAATAATTTTAAATTTAGAAATCATTTTGTTCTTTACTTACTTTTTTTTAACCTGAATGTTATATTTCATCACAAAGATATTTTTGGATATGTGCTAGGCATAAAGTAATGGAGTCCTAGGGCTGGTTATAGATACAAATGCATACCAGTCTAGAGTCGTGCGCGGGTCCATTTTTTGGGACCCGTACCCGCAACCTGCAATCCGCAACCCGCATTCTTACCTGCTTGGACCCGCTACCCGACCCGCAAGTACCTTATCCGCAACCCGGACCCGCTGACCATCAAGAATCAGTAAGTGCTGTCATTGTAAAGCGGTGACATCAAATATCGATATTGAGAAGACCCGCGACCCGCAAAACCGCCGACCCGTGTCTATACCCGCACCCGGAACTTCTATCCGCAACCCGCAGGACACCGCAGGTTCTTACGGATAACCCGCGGGTACCAAACCCGCTACAGGACTCTGTATCAGTCCAATTTACTATTTTTATGATATATTATTATATTGCATTATCCTGTGACTATATACACAGTACCTCTTTTTAAAGCAGATTATTTCAAGCAGAGAAAATGCAAAGCTTTTAAGGCCACCATATCCTATAATTATTAATGTATGCATTTGTAATGGGGGAGCACATTTGCTCCTGTTTGTTCATTCAAGCATATCTTTATTTTAATGCTGGAGAGAATTACATTTTTAATGTGTGCACCTTTAAGTTTCGACTAGGTTGACTGTGCTGGCCCCAAAACATCATTTCTGTGTAAAACTGTTGCTTATTAAAAATACCTGCTTTTTACAACATCTGCTTCTATACTGCAATTGCTGGGCATTAGCAGTGGTACAGTAAGGCTTGCACCCAACACAGAAACTCATATTTATACCAGGGGTGTTGTTGTTTCACCAGAAACAGGCTGTATCGCTCAGAGAAGTCTGTGTGTAGGTTAACCAATGTCCTATATTTTGTGCTTACAGGTGATAAATGTAACAGGAGTATCTATTGGCTCTGGTCTCTCTTCTGCATGTGATACACTTATATCGCAGGTAATGTATTAACACAAGTAGATTTCTACATTCAGGGCTTGCATTACCTAAAGCATGTTATCACAAAATATATTCAAAGCCATATGGAAGATGTAGTAGCACTAAACCAATACATAAAAAACAGTAGCTAACAATATATTTCTGGAATATAGTTAAATAACTGATATCCAGCCAATAATTGTTACTTCAGGTAGCATTTCCGTTTCTAAGGGACACTAGCCGTCAGAATTTCTCTTTCAGAATCAATAGATCATTTTACTACTGTGCTGGCAATTCTATATCTAGATTACCAGCTATGATACACCAATGCCAGAACAAAAAGGGCTATATATATTTTTTTTCTAAAACAGAATAAAAAACAACATTAAACAGCAGTGTAAACTGTATTCATTTGCAAGTAATTCATTTTGTTTTGCTTCTCTCAGTGATATTACTCTTAGTAGTGTTTTTAATGAATAGAAATGGCTAATAAGGGTATGACACAGTCCACAAAGGGGCTCTGTCTTGACTAGGGATGCACCGAATCCACTATTTTGTATTTGGCCGAACCCCCAAATCTTTCTTGAAAGATTTGGCCGAATAACAAACTGAATTAGAATCCTAATTTGGGAATGCACATTAGGGTGGGAAGGGAAAAAAAGTTTTAGTTCTTTGACTCTTCCCCACCCCTCATTTGCATATGCAAATTAGGATTCAGATTTGGTTCGGCCTGGCAGCTGGATTCCGCCAAATCCGAATTCTGCTGAAAAAGAAAACCAAATCCTGGATTCAGAGTCTTGACCACCTCCTCTATGGTTACAGCCCCCCCCCCCCAGAAGTTAAAAAAAAAAAACATTGGTGTTAGAGCCCCCCATAAAAGTTTTTAAAACATTAGTGGTCTGGGCTGTTAAAAAAAAAAAAAAAAAAAAAAAACATTGGTGGCCAGGGGCCTATATACAAAAGTATTAAAATAATACAGGGGTTTAATACATTTTTTTTTTTTCTAAAAAAAAGCATATTGGAGTTCAATGGAACTTACCTTAGGCTCCTTTCGCGGCTTGGGCTTTAGCTCCTTCTGTGGCTTCAGGTCTTTTCTGTGCTTCACCTTCCACTCCTTTCGTGGCTACGGGTCTTTTCGAGGCTTGACCTTCGGCTCCGTTCTTCTGTTCGGCACTTTGGGTCTTTTCACGGCTTTGGCTCTTCACAAGTTTGGCTCTTTTCTCTTTTTCTACACTTTCTCAAGATACCCCTGTATGTAGTGCAGTACTTATATCTGATCCACTATTATTACTAATATATAATGGTAGTAGTACATTTCATTGTGCAAATCCATATTGCTCATTATGTTGCTTTTTACGATTTCCTTAGACTTTTGGAGGCAAAAATCTGAAGCGTGTTGGGACAATTCTTCAGCGAGGCGTTCTAATCGTGCTGCTGTTTTGCTTCCCCTGCTGGGCCATCTTTATGAATACTGAACAGGTTTTGCTGCTCTGCAGACAGAATCCAGATGTTGCAAGGTTAACTGCTTATGATATTTATATATTAATCATGGCACAGTAATTACTTAAAGGAGAATGAAAGCAACAGAGGCAATTTATTGCCAATAGACTAGCTGCAATAGTGCAAGCTAGAATGCTATATTTATTCTGTAGAATGTTTTTACTTTACTTGAGTAAAAAGCTGTAGAAACTCTCTGTTTATTATAGCAGCCGCAGTATTAGCTTAATACATAATTTCCTGCCTGAGTCTCTCCCTGCTCACGTATAGCTCTTGCCTCAGATTAAAGCAGAGAAGGGAGGGGGGTACAGTGGCAAATTGAG
Organism: Xenopus laevis; assembly: GCF_017654675.1. Taxonomy (NCBI): domain Eukaryota; kingdom Metazoa; phylum Chordata; class Amphibia; order Anura; family Pipidae; genus Xenopus; species Xenopus laevis. The sequence continues at coordinate 100,168,018 of NC_054373.1, read as the reverse complement.
CATGCTCACGCCTGGGGCAAGGAGGTTTAAGATGAAAACAGGAAGTCTAATACAGAAGGTCATGTGTACACAATAGAAGGAAAGACATGCAGTGTTTCTTTTGACAGAGGACTCAGAGCAGCATTACTTTGAGGGTTTACTGGTATATTTAGGTGGACCTTTCTGATAAGGCTTACTTAGTTTTAACCTTTCCTTTTCCTTTAAAGGAAAAGGAAAGGTTAAAACTAAGTAAGCTTCATCAGAAAGGTTGGTAGCTTTCCTTCTCCTTTAACTGCAAAGTACAGTTGAAGTGATTTTGTATTGCGTAGAGCAGTCATATGTAAATAATTTGGGCTAAGATACAATATCTTATTATTTTGGGTTTCCATGATATCATGACATTTCCAATTTGAGGGTTTCAGAAAAAGATCAGCATCAAGCATCTTCTTTGCTCCTTTTTAAACCCTCCCATAAATACATTGATAATCCTGCAATTTATTTCACTAAATGATCAGGTTTGTGAGTTTGTTAATTGTATATTGAGAGTTGTGTTCAAACCAAACTATCAGAAAGTGATGGCCTATAACAGGGTGATATTATTATTATTATAATAATAAGGTTTCATAATAAATGCAAATCAGGAGTTGTCATGGAACATGTTTGCTATTTTTTATTTGCTATGCAATGTATTTGCATCAGGGCAGTTTGCCAGAGGCTGGCCATGATAGAATGACCTACCTTCAAACCTTTAATCTGCTATACAATTTGACTGAAGAATCACATAGAATTGAAGAGCCCTCTTTGGGTATTTCTCTAATAGAAAAAAGTGGTATCTTTAGTGGCGAATTTCTTGAGGTGGTGAAAGCCCATCAATGAGAACTTGGGCACTTTGGTACCATTTTTGCTTAATAGGAAACACCCTTACGTGTCCATGTATTAAGCACTGAAATGTCCTTAGATAATGAGAATTGCTGGCAATATTGAACTATTTATTCAAGTGAAAACATGATTATTGAAGTTCTTTTTTAACAGGTTAACACAGATGTATGTGATGATTTTTATGCCAGCACTGCCTGTAAGTATATAGAGTATTTGCTGTACCCAATGCTAGTACAGATTCTTCTGCTAGTTCTGCTAGGGAGATCTGATGTCCTAGCTCAGCTGTTATTTTTCTCAGTGTTGTCATGTCTCACTGTGTTGTGCTGAGTTTGTCCTGGGTATAAATGACCAAAAAGGAAGTGAAAAGTTGGTGTGAACCACATCAAAATACAGATTATCATGGAAAATGGCTGAAGCTGTACCTTATTGTCCGCTATATAATGTATCTAATGTTACATTTTGTTGTTAAAATTTTCAGTAGCAAAAAAAAATATTTTGCCTTCAGAGATGAAGGTTAAATAAATACCTATTTTAATCAAATTGGAAGTAGAAGCCAGTAAACATTTTGCCTATGACTAAGTGCTCGGTAAGCATGAAACGCGTTAGGCGCTAAAAGGGTTTTTTTTCTAATGTGTTTTAATACTTTGATATAATAAACTCTATTTTTTAATTTGCAAGCATGCCTTGGAGAATTATTTAAGTATATTAAATAAATACCTGCCTAGTTTATTAGTCAGAATTTATACCATTTCCAATGGCCAAATATGATTTTTTTTATGATTCTTGGACATGTTCTGCAACCTACTGGATAGATGGCATTGGTGTAAAATGTACTTCTTGATACATCCAGTGCAATTGTTAGATTAAACTGAAATTATAGATCAGTGCAGATAAGGATTCTTAATGTATTACTTCCTGAGTACTTTTTCAGAACAGAACAGAAAAGGTAACCTAGGAAAACAAAGTTTATAACATTAGTTATAATACGATTAAAACAATAAGTGAATGCCATCGCGGTTGTCAAACAATAAGAATGTCAAGTCATTCATCCCAAATAAGGACTGGTAAAGGGCTTGTTTATGAATGTAGGTGCTGAATTTGTAAGGGGCAATAGAAATAGACATGGAAATGACTCCTGTATATCCTTATGGCCAACTTTTCATCTCTAGACAGCTTGCTTCACCTTGTTATATCTCATCCTTTTAAGCCTTCTCTCATAATTTTTTCAATTTGGTTTTTGTTGATTACATTGAGGCCTACCTTGTAGATGCCATTTTCCAGTATTGTTCACCCCCCACTACTACAGCTGTTTCCTGCGTTGAGCCCTTCTGTCTTGCTGCTCCCTATATTTGGAATGCCATTCCTGAATCTCTCTGGAGAGTATCCTCCTTCAATATCTTTAGAACTAAACTCAAAGACTACCTCTGGGAGCACCTGAATAACACTTGAACTGGCACTTAGATGGCAGTGTAGCATACTGTAACCTACAGCACTTAATATCCCTCCGATTTGTGTCTATAAGTTAACCTCCCATTTAGATTGTAAACCATATGGGGTAGGGTCCTCCATCCTTTTGTCTCCTTGACACTGAGCACTTCATCTGTATTGTAATTATATTTTATATTTATTTGAATTGTATTTCTAGTGTTACTTATTATTGCAGTGACCCCTTGTTTGTTACTACTAATTTATTGTTTTGATGTACAGTGCTTTGCCCTCAAGGAGCGCTATACAAATAAAAATATACATACATACATACATACATACATACATACATACATACATACATTGTGCAGGATTAAAACAGACTGTGCACAAGTGTCCTGAATGAAAAGGCTATATCTGTGCTTTTAAAGGGGAAGGAAACCTAGTTGGCGCAAAAACCCTCCCCCCCCTCCCGTGTGTTGCCCATCCTCCCTCCTCCCCCCTGGCCTACCCGTCCCGCTGGGCAAATGCCCTAACTTGTTACTTACCCTTCTGTGCTGGTCCAGTCCAGGGAGTTCACAGACGACATATTCTTCCTGCTTTGAACAGCGTTTTGGGGCATGCGCAGTAGGAGCATTTCGCCGGTACGGATCTACTGCGCGTGCGCAGTAGATCGTATACGCCGGTCAAAGCAGGAAGAAGATCGCGTGGAAGAAGATGTCGTCTGTGAACTCCCTGGACTGGACCTGCGCAGAAGGGTAAGTAACACGTTAGGGGCATTTGCCCAGCGGGACGGGTAGGCCAGGGGGGAGGGTGGGCAACACACGGGAGGGGGGGAGGGTTTTTGCGCCAACTAGGTTTCCTTCCCCTTTAAGCAAGCCGTTCTGGCACTGCTTTGTGTGTAGCTGCAGACACGGTAATACCTTCTATTTTAAGGTTTTTAATCTAGCAATTTTACTGAAACAACTTCTCATGTGTAACTTTATCTTTACACAACATTAAGAGGCAAATTTATCAAAGGTCGAAAAGTAAATTAGAATTTTTCGAGTTTCAAAATTCACACATTCGAATTGTATTCCCCCTATTCGAATGTAAATTCAAATTTGAGATTTATCAGACTTTGACCATAGAAACAGTCCTAATTCGAATATTCGCCACCTAAAACCTACAAGTCAATGGCAGAGGTCCGTTGAGCCATTTGGATATGTTAATATCCTTATGGACATTAATTTTTTTTTTTTTTTTTGGAAGAAAAACTAAATTTGTACGAATCAAATACGATTTGATACATTTGCATAAAAGCCCAAAATGAGAAGGTTTCCACCCTCACTCAAGGGGCAATAGAAATAGACATGGAGATTACTCCTTAATATCCTTATGGCCAACTTTTCATCTGCTTTGTGTGTAGCTGCAGACACGTTAATACCTTCTATTTTAAGGTTTTTAATCTAGCAATTTGCTGAAACAACTTCTCATGTGTAACTTTATCTTTACACAACATTAAGGGGAAGATTTATCAAAGGTCGAATAGTAAATTAGAATTTTCGAGTTTCAAAATTCACACATTCAAATTTTATTCCCCCTATTCAAATGTAAATTCAAATGTGAGATTTATCACACTTTGACCATAGAAACAGTCCTAATTCGAATATTCGCCACCTAAAACCTACAAGTCAATGGCAGCGGTCCGTTGAGCCATTTGGATATGTTAATATCATTCCGGACATTCAAGTTTTTTTCCCGGAAAAACTCAATTTGTACGAATCAAATACGATTCGAATTTTCGGGTCAGAACCATTCAATTGAATATTAGACATTCACATTTTTTCTTAACCTCCCAGTCAAATTGTGAGTATTTTCGAAAAATTCAGATGACTTTGAAATTCAACCTTTGATTAATAGGCCTCTAAAAAAACTGTAACAATTTGAAACCACACAAACCTGATTGTAAAGAAGTGTGTGCTAGTAGTAGTAAAATTCACCTCACAAATAATTGTTTGTTTTTTTTTTTCATAGGCAGTTTTCCTCTATCAGCTGCAGACAAGATATTTACAAAACCAGGTAGGTTTCAATACATCCATATATTAGTGAATCTATATCTCAATCATATAAATTATATGTCCGTGTGATACAAGAATTTCCTATGTAAAAGTTTACATGCAAGCATGCAATTTCAAACTCTGCTTCTCTGGAAAGTTATTAGTACAAACTAGAGTCTGCACATAAATGTTTTTAACAAGGTAAAATGTTTTTGAGGCTGTTTATTGCTAAACTGCATATTTTCTCTAACAGAACCTTCTCTTGCTTCTCATGCACAATACTTATTTGCTTGTATTCTAGGGGATAATATGGCCTCAGGTGATTACAGGTGCCTCGGTAAACATCATTAATGCAGCAGTCAATGCCATCTTCCTCTATGGCTTAAATCTGGGAGTAGTGTAAGTAACGGCACCTTTTTAAATGTGTAATCATTAACTACAGACAGCATACCCCTGTGCAGTAATTTTCTCCTGTTTATTCAGCACACGATACATAGTTCTTGAATCAAGCATGACACCCTCAAACTCCATTCTGTAGAGCTCAGCAAACTGACACCAGCTGAGTCATATGGCTTCCCATTGTAAACGTAAGGGTGCTTGCAGATATCACTGAATATATGTAGAGTCTTCAAAATGCATAGACCTGCAGCATTTTTTCGAATCAGGAAGGCAGTGCACAAACTGCAAAAAGATGGTGGATTCACCCTTTATTTGAACATGGTACACTGCTTTCCTGCTTGTAAATTACTCCTTATAAGTTATTACTGAAAAATCAGTCTGCAAAGTATAGTTATAAGTATGTTATCCAAAATCACCATATGAAAGACTTTTTTTTTTTTTTTAATATATCCTCTTGTGCTATAAAAAAAAACCTAAATGATATCTTTGTGTTTTCTTTAGGGGTTCAGCTTGGGCAAATATGATTTCTCAGTTTGCAATGTGCTTATTGCTTTTTCTCTACATACGTTTCAAAAAGCTGTATGTAGAAACATGGTCAGGTATGAAAATCATAGTTCTGTATAAAAGATGAACTAAAAAGTTGTAAATTGTTTATTTCATACATTCTATTATGAAATTTGCACCTAGGTTGGTCCTGGGATTGTCTACAGGAATGGGGTTCCTTTATTCGCCTTGCTATTCCCAGCATGCTCATGATGTGTATAGAATGGTGGAGTTTTGAAATTGGAGGATTCCTTGCAGGTTGGTTATAATAAATGTGTTTGGGAAAAGATAAACATTTGGGAAACCCCTTTTAATGAAAGGGACCTACACTGGATGCTTCTGGGGCTTCTTCCCACTCATCTGTCAAATCAGAGATAAAGGGATTCCATTTATTTCTGAATTTACATTGAATTTGGTTTCTGTTTCTAAGCAAGGAGGAGTAGACATATGATGAAGGTTTAGTTCTGAATATATTCACTATATAGTATAGTTTTTGCAGAGACTAAAACAGTTGAAGCAGACCACTTGGTAAGACCACATGGCTAAATAAAGTAGCCAGGCTAAACCAATCCTTCTTTGACTTGAGGTGTGCCATGGTGCAGAGTGTAGGCAGACCCTGGAGCAGAAGTACTTTCTGCAAGATGACCACCCCTTAGTGCTTTATTTACTGCTGCAATTTTTTGTAAATGACCCCCATAGGCATTTGGTTACTCAAATGGTCTTATTCACATAGCATACACTACATCATCTTAGGTCCTTCTGTTTGTTAATTCTGTTTCTCTTGCTCCCTGTTTTGCATTTCTGTATATAAATAGTGAAGATAAGAAAAATACTGTTAGGATAAACAAAAATAGAGTAATATAAAAAGATACTACAAGTAATATTTGTTTTACTTATTTTATGAAACCTTTTTGAAATTAAAACCCTGTACTAAAAAGATTTTTCATAGGTCTTGTCAGTGTGACAGAGCTTGGTGGTCAGGCAATCATGTTGGAGTTGGCAACGACTGCTTATATTGTAAGTGTTTAACTAATACTGAGTCACCATGAAAATATAATTATTTATATTATTGTTTAGAGGACCATTTAAGGCAGCCAACATTCACAGCTGAAATAGTTTCTGTAAGATGAACCAGTTATGCTATTTCCCTTAGATAATGACCTGTTCTGAATTTGTATTAAAGGAAAACTATACCCCCAAAATGAACACTTAAGCAACACAGAGTTTATATCATATTAAGTTACATATTAAAAAATCTTAGCAAACTGGAATATATATTTAAGTAAATATTGCCCTTTTACATCTCTTGCCTTGAACAACCATTTCGTGATGGTCTGTGTGCTGCCTCAGAGATCACCTGACCAGAAATACTACAACTCTAACTGTAACAGGAAGAAGTGTTGAAGCAAAACACACAACTCTGTCTGTTAATTGGCTCATGTGACCTAAGAAGTAAAGTTTGTTTGTGTGCACAGTGAATGGTATGATCCCAGGGGGCAGCCTTTATTTTTTAAAATGCCAATTTTCTATTTATGATTACCCAATGGCCAGTGTCGGACTGGGGGGCCAAGGGCCCACTCTGCCTTCAGCCTCATGGGGCCCCCCACACCATCCCTGGGGCCCCCAGCCACAAACAACTCAGTGCCGCCGTCATTGACACCGCCCCCTCCCGCGCGCGTTTGTGTGTGTTTGCGCATTACTGGCACGGCAGCAGTTCGCAAGTTTTAACAGCACAACGACCAGAGAAGGAGTGCAGGATCTGGTCTGAGCCGGTGGGGCCCCAAAAGAGCCGGGGCCCCAAAAGAGCCGGGGCCCAGTCCGACCCTGCCAATGGCACATACTAGAAAAGCATATTATTATGAAAATGGTTTATATACATGAAGCAGGGTTTTACATGTGAGCTGTTTTATGCAATATCTTTTTATAGAGACCTACATTGTTTGGGGTGTATAGTTTTCCTTTAAGCTAGTGAAACATTGCTAAATTGCATTCAATGCAGTCTATATGAATAATCTTTGCATGTGTACTCTGCTTTGGGCCAGCACAACATATTGTCCACGTCACGTGATGAGATTTTTCACAGGCAGCCAACTGGACTGATGGTTCCAGGTAGTCAGAAGTGATATCTTATCCTCGTGCAGTGATGACGTGAAGTGAATGTTTCTTCTATAGCTCACTGTAACACAGAGCACCCTAAAGGATGAAACGACAGCTTGAGCAAAAAAGAGACCTGTGTGTACTGGGAAAATAGCACTGCTTATCAAGGCCATATTAGAACAAGCTTTAGGACAGCCAGGAATGGTAGGGAGAACAGAACTGGATATGGTAATCATTTCCATGCTCAAATAGAAACAGGCAGACAACGTACACATGTCGCAAACAAGCTCTGCACCATGGGGTCCTAGATGAGATGCAATTTTAATATGCTGTGTTGGATATATATGGTTATATTGACTATAAAGTTCTCTTGACTTGAAAGGTCAGCAACAGCAGTATCTAAATTCCCCAGCACAGGTCAGCAATGGTGCCAATGTCACTCTATCTTCGAACGCACTGTATTTTTTGTTTGTAATTGTTTTTTCTGGTACCTATTATCTAATTCCTGCTTAATGTTATCTAAATTAACTCATTTTAGATGTCTGTTGTTAGAGTCCTTACTAATTCTTCTGTCTTTTACCGTTAGATACCTCTTGGTTTTAGTGTGGCTGCCAGTGTCAGAGTAGGAAACGCTCTTGGGGCTGGAGATCCTGAGAAAGCCAAAGCTTCGTGTAACGTAGCCATTTTCTGCACAGGTAAGCATACCAGACCACCAATATAGGTGTAAGATCGATTTGAATATAAATTCTTATGTTCTCAGAAGTGAGATATTTACCGTATCATTCTACCGTACTTGTGCTGTTCCCCATCACCAATATTTATCTTACTGATATTTAATTGATGGTACAAATTGCAGGAATGATAGAAAGGATAAAAAAAGGAAAAGGTTCCAAGAAAAGAAGTAGAACCAAAAAGAGGGATCATGTATAAAGCTTGTGAAACAAAACTTGCAGTAACATACTGGAACAAAGGAGAAACTGTAGCTGAATGATACTTTTGCTGCTAGTTTTAATGTAGAAAAATGTTATGATTGTCAGCTTTTGGCTTTGCTTATTTATTCCAATAGTGTTTGATGTGTTCCAGGTCACTTTTCTTATTATGTCATCCTCAAAACATCTCCGAAAGTCCTTTTAGAACTTCTTGCTTGTTATTCTGTCATGTCTGAAAGCCCTGTGTAGAATGCTTTCTACTGATGAGATGGATTTATAAAATGTGTCGGTGTTACAGTGCATAATGTTTCATATGTTTTACAGTGTAGCAATTACCATGGCTGTTTCCTAATTTCAGTTCTTCTTTTTCTTCCAGTATTCTTTTCTGTGATCACTAGCATTTTTTTGGTTGTATTGAAAGATGAAGTTGCATACATATTTACACCAGACAGGTTAGTAAAGATATATGTGTGCATTTAGCTATATACATATGGAGACATACAATTAGCAGTTTTTGATAATTAAACATTATTATAGCTTTCTGTATATATAAGAAAAGACTTCAGTTATTCTGGATTGTGGATTCATGGCCATGCAGATATATACGTACATAAACATAGTGATCCATTCTGGGCATTGAATCTTCATTTAATTGACGAAACTCCCAAGAATAGCATAAATGATTCATGGGACTTCCTCAAGGCAGTGATGTTCAAATTGTCCAATTGTCCCACAAAACTTTGGGCTGGATGTTGTAATGTTTGACTGTAAACTGTATCGTTGATCTGCTTGGCCTTCTAAGCATATTTTGAAAGAAGTTAGAGAAAGGGTCTTAATTAATTTAACTAAATTAATTTAAAACACTATATCTGCTCTTATTTGCATTTTTGATGTAGTGATTGGTAGTAATTCTTGCATTTAGTAACCAATTGCTTTTTTATGGATTTTCTGTGTAGGGAAATTGTTGCCCTGGTTTCACGGCTCATGCTTATTTTTGGTCCATTTCATCTATGTGATGCCATGGCTGTAAGTAATATGTTTTCATTTTTATTACAACTAAAAGCCAAACATTTTGATGTTCTGATAATTTTTTTTTCTGCCTGCTCTTCTTCTTTTAGTGCACTTGTGGTGGAGTACTACGTGGAACAGGAAAGCAAAAGACTGGAGCAATTATGAATGCAATCGGGTATTACCTTGTTGGTTTTCCCATAGGGATTTCATTGATGTTTGCTGCAAAACTTGGTGTTATGGGTATGGTCGACTACTTAATAATAATTTATTATTATTTAAAAATAATATATTTAACCAAAATTTAGGCTGAAAATAAATTGACATTGTGGCTGTTAAGCCTAGCCAATAAGAAGAGGCAGAAAAGAAGGACAAATAATTTAAAACCCTGAAAAAAGATAAATTAAGCCAGTTGCAGCGTGTCAAAGATCATCACTTTCCATAGCTGCATATCAGTCTTTTTAGCTATGTCAATTTTAGGGAGATAATAAAGTATATTTTTTACAGAGAACCGGAAGATGTTTCTCAATATTTTTCATCTTTATTAAATCCTGGCGATATTGCTAATGCATCTAGAGCGACACCTTCTGGCAGATATACAACTGACTATACAGTGCTGATGTTTCTGCATAGTATAGTTACGTACATTGCAGTTGCATTTCTGATACACTGGGCAAAGCACTTAGCGGGTGTGTTAAATATTGTTGATTCCACAAAGAACTGTCAAACATGTTTTTTTTTTTTTAAATTTTGCTAAAAATGTTAGCATTAGCTTTCTTCTTTGCCTGCACCTGGAACTGCTGCATGATTGAGCATCTTCTTGCCAAAATCCGCTTTGTTTTTTGCATCCAGGCTGACACAATAGTTCAGACTTCAGGCAAAGAAGAAAGCTAATGTCAGGGCTGGCGCTGATTCTCGGCTTGTGCTTTTCCACAGGCTGAGATCAGCCTCCCTTGTGTAACATTAGCCATATAGTTGATCTTTGTGAGGGCCCCTACATGACAGTAGGTAGTTTGCAATAGTGTGCAGTGGTGTATGTAATAAAACTTCTTAATGAAAAAGTTGTTACATTTGCTCCAAATGTATACACCACCTTCATGCAGGTGTTAAACATTTGCAATGCGCAGTTAAATGAGTATTCAACCTGTGGGGAAAGAACTACGTACCCCCACCACAGGTAGACCTCCCTCCCTCCTCCCCCTAGGCTAACTACCCCCCCGGGGGAAATGCCCCATACTTTGTACTTACCCCTTGGCACAGATTCGTCCAACGGAGTTGCACGCATCCATCTTACGGCTCCTCGGTAAGATGACTGAGAGATCAGCAATTTCCGTGTAATTCCGCGCATGCGCAGTAGTCGCAAATCGGCAAACTGCTCCAACTGCGCATGTGCATAAAATAGCGAACTTACAGAGGAGCCAGAAGGATGGATGCATGCAACTCCGCTGGAAGAATCTGCACCGAGGGGTAAGTTCAAAGTATGGGGCATTTCCCCGGGGGGTTAGTTAGCCTGGGGGGAGGAGGGAGGGAGGGCGGTCTACCTGGGTGGGCGGTACAGTTTTTTCCCCACAGGTTGAATTCTCCTTGAAGCCTAATGAATAATATTACATTGCGACATGAAAGTTTTTATTCACAAAATTTGTTCTCTTTGTGAATTTTATTACCTTTCCCCCATTATGCCCCTTGATTTTGTCCTTATTCTTTGTGCTATTGTTTTTTGTGTTAATACTCTCTATGTTCTGTTTGTAAGGCCTTTGGTTGGGAATGCTAATCTGCGTCTTCCTTCAAGCCTCTTTCTTCCTGACCTTTAGTTTGCGGTTAAATTGGAGCAAAGTTTGTGAAGAGGTAAAATTCTTGTTTTCCTTTCTCTCCTGAATTAAATAAATCAGACACTCTTTCCTTAGATATTTGTAATCCATGCTAGCCCCCAAACCAGCTAGCTCCCAAACGCTTCTGCGCGGATCAACTTTAGTATTCAATGCTTGTTAGATTCCATATACTAACATGGTAAAATTTCCATCTATGTAGACTTTCTTAAATTTAATGTCTATAATAGTGGCAAAGTTTTTTTTAACAAACATTACAGGGCACATTTACTAAGGGTAGAAGTGAATTTAGAGTGAATTTTTGAATTGAAAAACTTCGAATTTCGAAGTCATTTTTGGGTACTTTGACCATCGAATAGGCCAAAATTCGATTCAAATTGAAAAAACGTTGAATATTTGACCATTCGAAAATCGAAGTATGGTCTCTTTAAAAAACTTCGACTTTGGTACTTCACCACCTTAAACCTGCCGAATTGCTATGTTAGCCTATGGGGACCTCCTAGAACCTATAGCCAATATTTGGCTAAGTTTTTAGAAGTCAAAGTTTTTTGGTTTTTTTTTGAAAATCGTTCGATTCGACCGATTTCTACGATCGATCGAACGATTTTAATTTTATCGAAAACAGCTAAATTTAAAAAAAAAACTTAGACTATCAAATTTTTTCAATTCAATGGTCGATTTTCGAAGTTTTAACACTTCGAAATTTGACCCTTAGTAAATGTGCCCCTACATCTCCATCCACTTTAGATGAAAAGTACCTCTTGTCTAATTTGGCACTTACAACTAGCGACAAATATATGAAAATTCGAGAATTAATTAAAGGGGTCCTGTCATCGGAAAACATGTTTTTTTTTTTTTTTCAAAACACATCAGTTAATAGTGCTACTCCAGCAGAATTCTGCACTGAAATCCATTTCTCAAAAGAGCAAACAGATTTTTTTATATTCAATTTTGAAATCTGACATGTGCTCTGATAAACTTCAATCACTCTTTACTGCTGTACTGCAAGTTGGAGTAATAGTAGGTACAAAGTAAAATTAAGATGACAAAAAGTTTATAAAGTTTTATATTTATCTAAATAATATGAATGCAGTTTATGGAATTAACCGCATGACAAATGCTGAATTTTTCAGATTTTTGTCCGAAAAGCCTGAAATAGTCAGATTTTCATGCTAATCCCATCGCAGACCACAAAAACGTCCAAATAGGATAGGGACATCTCTCATTGACTTATATTCAACCTCTGAATTTTTCCATCCTCGGAGTTTAATGATTCTTAAAAAAATGTTTGTTGTTCCCACTAAAAATTAGGATTTTATAGTAAAAAAAAATTGAATTTTTTTGTTTTTTGGCATTCAGACTTTAAGAAATAACCCTTTAAGTGTTCTTATTTTAATTCCGCTGATAATGACCTCGATTTTCTTAGGCACAAGTTCGAGCAGGAGTGAAACCAAAGAAAGAAGAGGCTGAACCTGATGTTTCTCAATTAGAGATCTCCTGTAATGGTTTTGCCATGGTCCCAGATGGTAAGTAAACTACACTGATATTAGATATTACCACGATCACTTTAGGCCACAGCCTTTCAAATATAAGGAACATAATTGTCCTTTATAATTGGGGATTAGAGTTCTACAAGAGTTTGCGGAAAATGTTTCCCAAGACAAATAGGTTCCTATTTCTAAAGAATATTCCCACCACTTGCAGATGCTTTAATGCCAACTCAAACGGTTGACAACTTGTAGCCTTACATGTTATTACTAGAGGAAAGTTAGGCAAGGCATAAATTACGGCACCATTTTTGACATTGAGGTTTTCTGTTAGTACAGAAATTTCTGCTTCTACCCATTTAACACAGAAGAATGAGAAGCAATAAGAAATTGAAACAATGTGCTGTCTTGCAATGCCCTTCTAAAATTAAAGGATGGCTACCAGATCCATATGCTTCCCTCCCAGTGTGGGTGGCATAAAAAATTTTCTGGTCCAAAAAGTATTGCTTCTCTCAACGGAGTGCAGGCTCTATTAGTCTGCACCTACAGTGGAGGAAACAATTTTACTATCATGGAAATGTTTCTTTATATAATAACTAATGTATACAATGTTTGGCATTGCAGGGATTACACAATCCAGCAGTAATCAATGTGCCATCACAAGTGCAGAGGTTGCCGGTGCAGCTGTCTTGCCAGATGCAGCTGAGGAGATTCAAGGAGACGAGCTATTGATACAAGAAGATTCAGCAAATGTTCTGGTCAATGTTGTGGGAGAAGTTCTGCCAGTGAAGCAGTTAATTCTACGGCGTGGGCTTGCTTTGGGTTCTGCCATTATTTCTCTACTTATCGGTGTAGTGATAAAAATTCTGACTGCCAATGGCAATGGCTAGATGAGTAAATCTAAATGGTGCTACATTGGTGCATACATGTTCTGTATGGCAATACCTTCAGGAGGATTGTCTCAAAGTTCCAGCCAGGTCACTGCGATTGTGGCAACACTGGCTCAGCTCTTATAATAAGAGGCGAAGGAAACCGCAGCTACTTGATACACTTCAAAAAACCGCTACAGAAAAATCCTCATCAGAGAATTCATAAACCATTATTATTTTCCATTATTTGCGGTATCTCTGCACTTAGCACCGACCCTATAATGTTTCCTACAATAAGGATAATATAAAGTGTCCAGTGGATACTGTTAAACTTATATTACCATATAAAAATTATAGTTATTAAGGGGGTTATTTATAAAAATATATTTTTTTCTGATTTTTTAAGTAGAAAAAGTCCACCCAAACTAGAATCCACGATTTGACCTTATTTATCATTGCAAAAACTTGATAGAATTGGTTTGGAAAAAAACCTCAAACAATTTGTGTTTTTGTAATTTTTTGTGTCAGGTTTTATACCCGAAACACGCTTACACATGGGGGCAGATTTATCAAGTGTCGAATTTCGAAGTGGAAAATACTTTGAAATTCGACAATCGAATAGAATCCTCCAACATTCGAAGTCGGAGGATTTTATTCATCGTACGATCGTATTCCGATCATAGTACTATCGTACTCTGATCGTACTTCGAATCGTATGATTCAAACGATTTTATCATACGATCGTACGATTTTCCTTCGAATATAAAAAACTTAGAAAATTTGCTCTGGAAGGTCCCCAGAGTCTAACATAGCACTTTGGCAGGTTTAAGTTGGAGAAGTATTGAAGTTGAAGTTTTTTGGAAGAGACACTACTTCGATTATCGAATGGT